>NC_064862.1:66772757-67040257 GCF_024139225.1 Suncus etruscus
CCATTGCTGAGAGCTGTCTCCGGGCACTACTGGTACACTGTGGAGCTTCTTAGGGAGAAGCGTGTGGAATCAGGTGGGAACAGCTCCTGTCAGGCAACTCTGCAGCAGCACCAAGGCCCAAAGAGGTTAAGTATTTTCCAGGGAACACAGCTCAGTATTGAATCAAGCAGGTTTTATTCTCTGTCTCCTCTTTGTATTGAGGCAACATGGTTTGCATGTTTTTGCTGTGCCCAGGACCCTTGACCAGTGTCTCTGATCTCTCCTGGGTACCACCTCCCTGGATTCCCAGCCAGCCCGTGACTGCCCTCAAGTTCGTGGCCATTGCCCCTAGGGTGTGTTTTTCCCATGTCATGTTGGCTGCTCCATCTAGACTATTGTTGGTCTCCTTACTCCTCCTGTAACTCAATCCCCTCCCACTCCACCTGCTGGGCACTGGGCATGTGGCCAAGGCAAGATTCTGGCTCTTCCCCTAGCTCAGGAGCCCCCCACGTTGTTTTCACCCACTGTAACTCTACCCTGGATTTAGTTGTACCTACCTGAGACCCTCCCATTCCAGGGAGTGGTCTTGAAAGGTTATATAAGGCCTTTGACCCAGGGGATTAGCCCCTTTTGCCCTTTTGCCTTTTGGTCTTTGACCAGCATGGAGGTCAACGGGAAGATGGCTGACAGGAGTTAAGAGGCAGGGCTAGCTAAGAATGGCTGTGCTTAAAAGGTTATGATGGAGGCCACACATGTGGTGGATAGGGTATGAATAAAGTTGATGCTTCCTGATGCCTGTCTCTGGATGAGTGATTCCGCTGTTCACCTAAACCTGGGACCCGCCAGCTGAATGGGGATTGCGGAGCCACGTGGCCTGGGATGGCAGAGTATAATCCCTCCATCCTTCACCATCCAGCTCCATCATTAATTATTTAACACTACATCTGGCGCTCCGAACTCTGACCTGAAACCTGGACCCAAGAAAACAGCGAATATGGTGACATTTCTGATCTTCTGTTTGATTTTGGCTCTTTTCACATGGAGTCAGCCCAAAGTGTTTGGCCACATGAAGCCATGTTCAAAGATGGCCGCGACCCCTTCTATGGGCAAAAATATCAGTAAAACAGGGGAGTTGAAAACTTATATCACTCCCATCCAAGACTCAGGACTGAAACTTTGTTGCCGAAAATCCTTTTTCCAAAAACCTCGGCCTCCTCAAATACTGATGGAGGGCCTTAATTGGAAAAGGTTCAGAAAGAAAAAGCTTCTACAAGCAGACTGATTTTCTGAGAATGACCTTCGGCTTGAATTTGAATTTCGACTTTGAAAATTTTGGAGTGGACTTTTAGTTTGAACTCAACATCCACTCATGCCCTGCGGGGGGGAAAAAAAGCTGTGAACAAGTTGCATTGCGGCAGCAGTGATCAGCCAATAGTGTCCTTCCTGCTGCAAAGAATCGGCAAAAAGTTCCTAATCAGCCCAGAAGCAGCAACACCTGCGGCTCGGCTCGGCTCTGCTGTGGAAAAGCAGCAAGCCTGGAATCCACCCTCCAGATCACAAAGGTCAACAGTGCGAGCAAACCATCTGCGGGGCCTGGAACTATGGAAGTAAACCACGTGGTGAGAACAGCGTGGGACAAATTAATCATCTGGACATTTGGTTTTAGGTGAAAGGATTTCACAATTGGTGTTGGTAATGGGAAAAAATTAGGTAGTAGTGTAAAAAATTTAAAAAAAGGAGTAATAACAGCTTAGCCCATTTAAAGATCTGATTTCTAACCGCCTGCATCTTAGTCTTGATTAAGTCATTTTCTTTATAATTTTTGTTTTCCATAGTTAATATTTTCAATCGTAAAATGTAATACTGTGTGTATTTTAATGTACTTAGCCTGTTTTTAAAATGTATGTTATGTATTTATGCTGTAGTACTTGTGTGTAGGGAAGGTTAATAGGAACAGAAAGTTTCCCCAATATAGTTTAAAAGTATAGGAACATGAAAATTCCGGAATAGTGCTTGGTAAAAAAGCATTAAGAGAATTTTAAGTTACAGGTGTATAGTATATTTTGCAGAAAAGTTATGTGTTTGAAAAGGGCTGGTATGTTAATTTTCACTTTATTACGTTGTTGCTATTAAAATATTAACCCACCTTTGGCTAAAGGTGGAGTCAGGATTACAAAAGGTTCTTTTATATTTTAGAGAAGGGGGAGATGTAACTCCACCCTGGATTTAGGTGTACCTACCTGAGACCCTCCCATTCCAGGGAGTGGTCTTGAAAGGTTATATAAGGCCTTTGACCCAGGGGATTAGGGCCTTTTGCGCTTTTGGTCTTTGGTCAGCATGAAGGTCAAATGGAAGATGGCTGAAAGGAGTTAAGATGCAGGGCTAGCTAAGAATAGCAAATGCTTAAATGGTTATGATATAAGTCACACATGTGGTGAATAGAGCATGAATAAAGTTGATGCTTCCTGATGCCTGTCTCTGGATGAGTGATTCCGCCATTCACCTAAACCTGGGACCCGCCAGCTGAATGGGGATTGCGGAGCCACGTGGCAGAGAAACATCCATCCATCCATCCTTCACCATCCACCACCATCATTAATTATTTAATGCAACAACCCACCCCTATGTCTTTATCTGCTCAGGCACTGGGGACTCTAGGGACCTTTCCAGAACATGTAACCCGTGCGCCGCAGCCTGAGGTACATGGACTTTTCCCCAGAGTCCCTCTTCCTCAGAGCATATATATATATTGGTTTTTGGGTCACACCCAGCAGCGCTCAGAGGTTACTCCTGGCTCTACACTCAGAAATCGCTCCTGGCAAGAGATCATATGGGATGCCAGGATTCAACCACTGGCCTGCATGCAAGGCAAACGCCTTACCTCCATGCTATTTCTCTGGCCCATCATTTTAGATTTTTTCCTAAAAGCAAAGGAAAGACAAATTTGAAGTCAGAGGATAGGAATGAGGATTAAATATAAGAAACTGGGTAAAAGATAATATCACAAAAGTTAATAAATGATAAGGAAATGAGCAGTTCTTTTTTTTTTTTTTTTTTTTGGTTTTTGGTTTTTGGGCCACACCCGGCGTTGCTCAGAGTTTACTCCTGGCTGTCTGCTCAGAAATAGCTCCTGGCAGGCACGGGGGACCATATGGGACACCGGGATTCGAACCAACCACCTTTGGTCCTAGATCGGCTGCTTGCAAGGCAAACACCGCTGTGCTATCTCTCCGGGCCCACGAAATGAGCAGTTCTTAGAGCAGAACAAATGGATGAAAAAAGCTATTAGAAGGTACACTATTGCTTTCTTGTTAAGGGATAGGAGAGTTATGTGCCAAGGGTATTTCTGCACTCATGATTGGGCATTTAGAAAAGTAGAATGACATTAGTAATCAAAGGTCAAAAACATAGGACACACTGATGAATGACAGCTTCAGCATAGATCTTACTTTGAACACTGACTTTGTTTACTAGAGTACACATTACTTAGTCTGAGTATTTTTCTTTGTAAAATGGAAATGCCTGCTGAGGCAAGGTTGTCATAAGGATTAGGTGATTCTGGTTATGACTGATGACTTATTTGCAAACTTGAGCAGGACATCAAAGTGCCTTAGATTGGGCTGGAGAGATAGCACAGCCTTGCACACGTCCATCCCAGGTGTGATCCCTGGATTCTTATATGGTTCTCCAAGCCTGCAAGGAGTTATTTCTGAGCATACAGCGAGGAATAACCCTGAGCACTACAGTGTGCCCTCCCCCCAAAAAGCAAAAACAAAAACAAAGTGCTTTCGATTGGGAAAAAAATATTCTTGATAACTGTGAGGTGCCAATGTTAGTGTCTGATTGTATGTTTAAAAGAAAAGTGGGCTTGAAATGAGTAAATGACTAGTTCCATTCACACAACTCATGGTGGACATGGTATGTCTGTAGATTGTAAAGAAAGCCAGTGGGAAAGAAGAGTTGATATAAATTGAGAAATTGTGATTGTTAAAGGCAAGAGTACTTGAAGGGAATGGGCCTGACCGTGGCTTCTTAACCTCTTTCCATTCACAGCACTTTTTATTTTATTTTTTTTTAATTTTGTTTTTGGATCACACCCGGCAGTACTAGGGGTCATTCCTGACTCTATGCTCAAAGGTTGCTCCTCGCAGGCTTGGGGAACCATATGAGATGCCAGGATTCAAACCACTGTCCTTCAGCATGCAAGGCAAACACCTTACTTCCATACTATCTCTCCAGCCCTCACAGAATCTTTTCACTCAAGAAATGCAACATTGGCAAAAGTTGCCAGAAATATCTCAGATTCCGCACAGTTGAGTTTGAATTTTTGGTGGTTGTACATTCAGAAACCTTTGGCTGTTACCAAAATGTCTGTTACTGCACATCCAATTATACAACACTAGGTGGCGCCATGACTTTACTATGCCAGAGATCTTGGGGGAAAGGATAGGCTCTGGAAAAAATCGTAGCGATATTCTAAAAATAAAATGGCTTCTGTTGGAAACTCTTCTAATTTATTTAAGTGTATCATTTTTTTAGGCTTAGCTTTTATCACATGCATATTAGTTTATAAAAATAACTAGATCATGGTTGGGATCTACTGATGTTTGTTTGTTGTTTTTTTTAACAGTATTTTAGTAAGCGAAAAACCTACTTTGCCCATGATGGTCTTCAGCAGTGCACAGTTGGAGATATTGAGCTTCTCAAAGCTTTACCTGTTCCTCGAACAAAGCACGTGAAGCATGAAGTAGCCGAGATCATTTTCAAAGTTGGACAAGTCATAGATCTAGTGACTGGAAAATCTTGTGCAGGCACTACCTACTTGGAGGATCCAGTCGGTTTGGAAACCACCCTAACCAAAAATCTGAAAGAACTTTCTGTCTCTTCAACACAATAAATACAATACAATATTATTAATACATATTAATATTATGTATAATAATAATACAAAATAAATAAAATAGTAGAAAGAGGCAGAGATGTTTGTTTTAAGGTAAAACATTTTTTTCCTTTATTTGACCACCAGTTATTTCCTTTCTTTTTTAACCACCAGTTATTTCTTCTGATACGTATGAAATAGTTAAAAGCAATATGAATTAAATGCTTGTTATAACTTTTCACAAAGGTTTGTAGTCACCTTTCAAATTTCTCAGTGAATATACATTCCTATTTCACTGTATGCCTCCCAGTCTCCTGCCTTGTTTGGTACTATTTCTGCATGTTTCGTTTCCATTTTTTAAATTGATTTAAAATTTTAAGAAATTACAAAATTAGAGAAAAAAAGAAATTACAAAATTAGGAGTTTCAGGAATTTCGCTTCCTTGGTTTGTTATCAATCAAAAGAATTGTGTGTTTGGGGCTAGAGCTAGAGTGATAGTACAGCGGGTAAATTACTTCCCTCGCACATATCCTAAGCTGGGTCGATCCTTACACTGGATGTGGACCCCCACTTTCCCCCAAAAAAGAAATCCAAAGGGTGTTCAAGCAGTTTCCCCCCAGCTTTGGCCCCTACGACCTGGCGTCCCTTAGCAACAGCGGGATACCGGTGTTTGTTTGTTTGTTTGTTGTTTGTTTGGATGGGTTGGCTGGTTGGTTTGGGGGCCACACCCGGTGGTGCTCAGGGTTACTCTGCTCTGCGCTCAGAAATCACTCCAGGCAGGTTTCGGGGACCAAGCCTATGGGATGCCGGGAGTCGAACCCACGGGCGTCCTAGGTGGGCCGCGTGCAAGGCAAAGAAAAGCCCGACTAGCGCTGTGCGTTCTCTCCGGCCCCGGGATGCTGCTTTGCGTTGACCTTGACGTAGACGTGAATGCCTTAAGGGACTTCAGGCGCTCTCGGCGCAGATTCCGGCCAGGCCTGGTCTGTTTACTGCTGAGCCCGGCTCCCCCTGGCGGCGGTGCCCGGCTCTGCAGGTGAGCGCGCCGGCCCGCCCAGGCTCCGCGGCAGCGGCGTCAACGTCAGCATCGCGCGCGCCCGCCCGCTCGCGGGTGCAGAGCCCGGCCCGGCGCAAGACAAGATGGCGGCGCTCGTGCTGTGCGCCCGCGGAGCGGCCTCGGCCCGGGGCCTGGTGCAGCGAGCCGCCCACCGCAGCCTGCTCCCCGGGCTCCGGTGAGCAGCGCCGCCCGGGGGGCGCGGCCGGGGAGGGGCCGCCGCGGGGCTGGGGCGCGGGGCTAGGGCGCGCGTCCCCGCCCGGCTGCGGCCGTGCCCCAGGGGCCAGACCTGCGCGGGGCCTCGGGTGCTTCCGGGCACGGGGCTCAAGGTCACGGGCGCGACCTGGTTGACCTTGCGCCTGGAGCCGCCCCGGCCGCAGTGCTTTCCCTTACTCGGGGCTGATCAGACCTTCCTTCCCCTCCCAGAGCCTGGCAGGGCCTGGGAGCGGGTGAGCATGATCTCAGCATCTGCCTCGATTTTTCCAGGCCTGTCAGTCTCAAGTAGGCGTTGGGCTCGGCTTTAACTTCTGCATTTGATTTGCTGACCCCTTTGGATGAACTGTTCGACTTTCCGATTCAGTCACTCGTCTTGTCACTTGTCATGGGCCCCAAATTTTAAGCCGAAGCCCATACGCTACCTTGCGCATAAAACGTCCTGTCGTTGTCTTTAGATTGATGTGTTAGTAACAGTTACTAACTGTTCAACTAACAGTTAGTTGATCTCCCAAATAAGTGAGGAGCCTCGCCTCACCAAAAGACAGGAGGCACTTAAACCAGTAAAGAGGCTCTGCCAGGGTTTTGTTGGGCCAGGATCCAATCCAGGACCTTGACCCAGGAACTCTCTGAAATTCTTAGGAGGGCCAAGGCCTTATATTACTATGTTATAATACACTATCATTATATTGTAGTATGTTTAACTCAAGTGTAACTTGAAGTAATGGAATCTGCGGAGCGAGGAGATGGACCCTCCAAAGGAACAGATACAATGCTCAATAAGACTTAAACCAAATTAAAGTGTCCTTCCTACATGGATTGATTCTAAGTTTCATATTTGTTTCCAGGGTTATGAATCATCTTTTTAAAGTTCCGTTAAGTATCTGCTCCTTCATTGTTTTCTAGACATGAAAAGCGAACCATAAAATTCACATATTCTTTACAAGGAAGATAGGTGGATTGAAGTTGATAAATATGAATTCACATGTGCGCCTACAGTGTCCAAAGTTAGGAAAGCCAGGAGATGGGAGATTTGGTCCCTGTGCTATCCCGTCTGCTGAGCCCCAAGATTGCTTCATCTGTCCCATCTGTTGCATCTTAGCTTGCTCCTGCAGGTCCTATACCTTTTGATTCCTCCCTCCTATACCCTGCTCTGCCTTAACTGTTGATATTCTCTAACACTTAATGTAGACCTAGTAGACTGACTGATTTGGTCAAGTATTGAATGTAAACAATGTGTCTTTGAAAATCTGTGGAACTGAGCATTTGGTCTACCATTGAAGCAATTATGAGTCTGGTAAAGTTTGAGGTGACTATGAAATAATTCAAATTAAAATGCCAAATTGGCCATGCATAGCCTACTTGGTCTATGTCACTTATTACCTTAAAGGAAATATCAGAACTACAGGTATTGCTGGGAGTTATTAGCATATTGGGATGCAAAAAACGTTAACTGTTGGCAGATACTTAGATTTCTTCTATTTTTGTATTTAGTTGAATGTTTTCATAATAAAACTGCAGAAATAAAAAAATATTAAAGCTAAAACTTCGTGAACTATAGATATATATGAGATGGAGAGGGACTGTAGAAAGATAAGAGAAGTGACTGGAAAACAGACCTATGATATGTCAACATTTATAAGCAGATATAGGAAAAAGAGGTGGCAGGTGGTTGGGAAAGAACAGCCAGTGAGCTCACTGGTTTGTGACTTCCCGGGAGAGGCATTTCATAGAAGAAACGGATGTACCAGATGCTACTAAAACTACATTTGCCAGTAGGGAGTTTGTAAGTGAAGTGACCTTGCAAGAGTACTTTCAGAGAAGGCGAGGGAAGTCTTCCTGGGAGATTGACTTGCCAATATTTCTTGCTTAGCTTTCTGTACCCAACACAATATTTCAGCTGCTTTCAAAGGTTGTTATAAGTATCCTAGAAGGACCTGAGGTATTGTTTAATCATAATTTTCTTTTTCTTTTTCATTCTGGCCACACCTGGCAAGACTCGGGTTACCCTTGGCTGTCATGGGGAACCATACGGGATGCTGGGATTTAACTTGGGTCTGCTGTATGCAAGGCAAATGCCCTACCCACTGTGCAGTCATTCTGGCCAAATTTTTCACTCACATTTTTAGCTTCCTTAATCCTGGCATCTCTCCCCCTGATATTAGAATATCTCACATATAGTGGCATCAGCCAGGAAGAAACAAGGACTTTCTCCAAGAGCATCCCTCTTTTTTCTCTCTCTCTCAAACAGTTGCCAAATCTGTCAGTTTTGTCACCAGCATGGTGTGACTACCTTCTCCATTGCCACTGGCATCACATCTGGATTCCTGTGAAGAGGAGTGGACTTAAAACTATTGGTGATGGGGAAGCTAAAGAATTCTAAGCAGGACTTTCTTTTGAGCGAAGGAGTTAGGCCACACCAGGCTGTCTTCAGGGGAGGGAGTGTATATCCAGCAGTGCTGGAGGACCAGGTGGTGCTGGGGACATGCAAGACATACAAGATAAGTGCCTTGTCCCCTCTCTTCTTTCTTCAGCCCCAATTTCTGTAGAAGGAAGATCTCTAGGACATGAACCTCTGTAACTAGATTCTGATCTCTTCTCTTTTGACCTGCTCCCTTCAGAAAAATTATTAAAATTTTTAAAATGAAATTTGTTTTTATTTTTTATTTCCCCTCTGCACTTGTTTTCTATAATGACATTTGTACTTTCCAGAGGTAGTAGGCTTTTTGCAGCCCCTGATCCCAAACAGCCTCTTGATTGTATTTTGGCAATTAAGGCAGAGATTGAATTCAGTGTCTTACATTTTATTAGGGAATAACTCTTAAATGCTGAAGTAGGGTTATTTTAGATGTAATGAAAGTACCATGGGTTTGTTTTTGTTTTTAGGGAGATGCATGCTGACCTGTTTAGTGACAAAGTAAATGATGTCTGCATTCTACTTTAAAATTATTTAGTGGGGAGCAAAGACAGTTCAAGGCTTATGGCATTTGCCATGCATATAGCCAGCCCCAGTTCAATCTCTAGTATTACATGGTTCCCCAAACCAGAAGTTACCCCCAGAGCACCACCAAGTGTGTCCTCTCCCACTAAAATAATCGTTAGGTCAGGCCAAAGAGGGCCTCAAAGGGTTAAGCCTCATGCTATGTGTGCAAGCCCTGAAGATCTATGAGCCCTATAAGCCCTGAAGTCAAGCCCCAGGCAAGACAGAGTTAACAGATCCTTGATGATAGAATGAAGTCCATTATAGAGGGGCTGGAGAAAGTACAGGAGTTAAGGCATTTGCCTTGCATGTAGCCAACCTCATTACAAACTACTGTTTGTGGTCTCAATGTTAAATGTATTTTCTTAACTTTAATTGTTCCAAACCCTCCAGCTTGCATACCAAAGCAGAACCTTTATGGTCTTCACCTCAGAAGTATTTTTTCTAATGCGCCCCCCTTGGTTTTTGGGTCACACCGGCAGCGCTCAGGGGTTACTCCTGGCTATGTGCTCAGAAATCGCTCCTGGCAGGCTCAGGGGACCATATGGGATGCCAGGATTCGAACCACCATCCTTCTGCATGCAAGGCAAACACAGTACCTCCATGCCATCTCTCCAGCTCCACTACCATCTTTTAACCCAGAGCCATCCAGGCTCATCCAGTGAGTAGTACATGCTTCTGCATGCCTGGTATGCTGGCACAAAAGCCATGCTCCTTGATTTTATTGCTGTGGTTCGTTCAGCACTACTAGGTTTTTGGGGGTGGGGGAAGGTCATACTTGGCGGTGCTTAGGGCTTACTCTTGTCTCTGCTTAGAGATAACTACTAGCGGGGCTCTGTGGACCTTACTGAGTGCCAGGGGTTAAACCTAGGTCAGCCATGTGAAAGGCAAGCCCCCCTACCTGCTGTACTGTCGTTGTGGACTCGTTTTTGTTTCTTCAAATGTGCCAGCATTTCACTATGTACAGGATAAGGTCTAACTGATAGGTATGGTACACAAGATTCTAACTACTCTGCCCCTTCCGTTATCTTTCTTGTATATTGTTTTTCTGCCTACTGAATTCTTTGCTGTTCTGGAAATAAGGTCTACATTTCCATGACCCCATGACCCTGGATATATTGTTCCTTTTGACTAAAATAGACACCTGCCTGTCCTCCTCTTGCTTGTCTTTCAAAACAGAACCAAGCCCATGACTTCTCCTCCTACTGTGTAAATCAGAGTGTCTGTGACTCCACTATTTACTAATTTGGGTTTTTTTTTTTTTCCCAAAAAGCACTACATAGATTAGATATCTGATTCTGTATATTCATGGAACTTGAGACAATGCTTTTTTTCTTTTAAGTATAATATTGTGAATGTACTTTTATTCCATCCTCTGTAAAGAGCGCAATGTAAATACAATTTTTTTTTTTTTTTTTTGGTTTTGGGTCACACCCGGCAGCGCTCAGGTTACTCCTGGCTCTATGCTCAGAAGTCCAGAAGTCGCTCCTGGCAGGCTCAGGGGACCATATGGGATGCCGGGATTTGAACCACCGACCTTCTGCATGCAAGGCAAACACCTTACTTCTATGCTATCTCTCCGGCCCCTGTAAATACAATTTGATCATGATTTTTTGTCACTCTAAAGAATCACTTCCCAGATTCATCTTGATAGATGCATCTGACACAATAGGAGGTTTTGGTCAGGTGACTTAATCTGCAGATTTCCGAGTTTGTCAGTCAATTGGAAGTAATGCTGGGCCAGATGTTTCCGTTTTTTCATTGAGAGAATTGTGAATAGTGCAGTGGTTGAAAGCACCTGCTGTACAAGTATGCGATCACAGCTCAAGTCCCTCGTGCGCAGCACTTGATCCTGGCAGCTCTGTGGTACCACAAGCTATTTCCATCTGCAGCACAGTCTGAAAATAGCACAGAAAAGGGTGAGCACCACAAATAAAAAGATGTACAAGGATGAGCTGGAGCATTAGTACAGTGGGTAGGGCATTTGCCTTGCACATGGCCAACTGGGTTTGATTCCTGGCATCCTTATTATCCCCAGAGACCCACCAGGAGTGATTCCTGAGTGCAGAGCCAAGAGTAACACCTGAGCACCACCAGGTATGACACCAAAGCAGAGCAAAAAATTAAAAAAAGATGTGCAAGGAACACAGCCAGGAATCCAACCTCTGATGAATACTTTGGGGGGGGGGGGGCATACCCGGTGGTGCTCAGGTGTTACTCCTGGCTCTGCACTCAGAAATCTCTCCTGGCAGATTCAAGGGACTATATGGGATACTGCAAATTGAACCTGGTTAGTCCCGTGTTAGCTGAATACAAGGTAAACGCTCCACCCCTGTGCTATCACTCTGGTCTCCAGATGAGTACTTTTGTGAATACCACAGGGATCCCTAGCAAGCACCACAACCCTCAGTGTGCTTCAGCTACGAGAGACCCAGTGACCTGTGCAAATATCTCACAAGAGTGCTAACTTAAGTGAGCACCGTGGCCGTGATGTACACTCCCCAGAGGAAGAGCTGGAAGTTTATTAGCACCTCAACTTGGCATGTGGATAACTCACAGTCATCTCTCGCAACAGTAACCTGAGCAACAAAAGTGGAGAAGGGAAGAAATAAAAGAGGGTAGGACTTCATATTATAGAGTCCATGTTTATCATGTTTCAAATTTGTATCACATGGGAGGTGTTGTGTATGTAAACATTTCTATGGGATTTTTGTGTTACTGATCCTACCTTGATCAGTGATTGTGCCCTACCCTAGGGTGTGACCTGGCATTCTGCTCCCACCATAGGGTGGTACCTGATTCTGCTCCCACCCTGGGGTGGTACCTGATTCTGATGTATAAAAGCAAGGGTCTGTGGAAGGCAACGGCTTTTTTCTGGGACCAATTCTGGGGCTTTTGGCTTCAGCCTTATCCACGAATAAAGCTGATATCTTCAGAAGCCTGACTGCCTGTTAGCTTTCTACCCACCACATTCACCTCAGAACCGCCGGCTGAACAGGGTGGCAGACGCGTGGTCCGAGCTGGAGGAGAAAGACCTCATCCTCCATTCCTTCATCAGTCAGCCCCATAAAGGACTGACTTGCAACAGGGAGGTTTATTTTCTTCCCTTTGTGTTTAAATTCCAAGTCTCTTCTTTAATAACTAGAGATGGTTCTTGTCCCTGGGTCAGTCTACTTAGCAGACTTGAACTAGTCTACAAAATTGGGGCTAGAGAGATAGCACAGTGATAGGGCATTTGCCTTGCATGCGGCTGACTCCGGATGGACCTGGGTTTGATTCCCAGCATCCCATATGGTTCCCTGAGCCTGCCAGGAACAATTTCTGAGCACAGAGCCAGGAGGAGTCCCTGAGCACCACCGGGTGTGGCCCCCCACACAAAAAAAAGATATAGTATACAAAATTATCTGATAGTTCCATAGAAGACCAAGAACTGTTTCCTATATCACCATCCTGAAGTACTAGGTAAGTACTAATAAGATCCTGCACATTTATAATGGCTATTTGGAAAAAGTCAGAAAAGGTCATTTATGTGTGGATCAAAGATCTAGATTCTAAAAAAGTATTCTGGATGGAAATGACAGTAATCACTTATAAAGGGCATTATACAGAAGAAATGGGTATAGACTGTATATAAGACATTCTGGGAAAGAAAAATTTTTATGTACAGACAACAGATTTATGTTTGCTAGCAATTAGGTGATTGTGGGTTTTTGGTTTGGGGGACCATACCTGGTAGTATACAGGTTTTACTCTTGGTTCTATGTTCAGGGGTCATTCCTGGTAGTGCTTGGAGACCATATATGTTGTGCCACAGATTAAGCCAGTATCTGCTGAATGAAAGACCAATGTCTTACCTGGTATCCTATATCTCTGGCTTAAGAAGGATTGATTCTAGTCTCACTCATCTATGGTTTGTTTTTTTTTTTTTTTTTTTTTTTTGGGTTTTTGGGCCACACCCGTTTGATGCTCAGGGGTTACTCCTGGCTATGTGCTCAGAAATCGCCCCTGGCTTGGGGGGACCATATGGGACGCCGGGGGATCGAACCGCGGTCCTTCCTTGGCTAGCGCTTGCAAGGCAGACACCTTACCTCCAGCGCCACCTACCCGGCCCCTCATCTATGGGTTTTAAGAAAAATAAGACATTGAAATAATTCCCAGAGATGAGGGCTGGAAGGACCGGCTCAAGATATGAAGCTCACCACAAAGCACTGCACTGGTGAGTGCAGTTAGAGAAATAACTACACTAAGAACTATCATAACAATGCCAATGAGTGAGGGAAGTAGGAAGCCTGTCTCGAATACAGGGGGTGTGTGGGGGAGGAGGGAGATGAGGGTATTGGTGATGGGAAGGTTGCACTGGTGAAAGGGGGTATTCTTTTTATGACTGAAATCCAACTGTAATTATGTTTACAATCACAGTGTTTAAATAAAGATACTATTTAAAAAATTGAACTTGGGAAATTTAAATATATGAGTACCCCAATACAGATTTGAAACAGATTTGGTACATGGCAGAAGAACAAAAGAGGGATGTACCCAGATGTAATATATATATTACACACATATATATAAGTATAAATATATATATATATATTCTTGTGTACCTAAGCAAAATTATTCCAAAAAAGGGTAACTTGAGTCAACTTAACCATAAGAATCAAACCAGAATTTTCTTAAAAGATTTAGTATCCAGGGTTGGAGAGAGAGCATGGAGGTAGGGCATTTGCCTTGCATGCAGAAGGAGGTGGTTTGAATCCTGGCATCCTGTAATGTCCCCCGAGCCTGCCAGGAGTGATTTCTAAGCGTAGAGCTAGGAGTAACCCCTGAGTGCAGCCGGGTGTGACCCAAAAACCAAACAACAACAACAAAAAAAAAGAGTATCCTATTTACATCAGTTTTTTTGCTTATGTCTCTCTTTTATTTTTTTTAACTTTGCAACACTTTTATCACCACCTTGGGGCAAGTCAAACAAGCAAGAAACTCCTATTTTCACCAAGTCATTCCTAGATTATGTGTTATCTGAATCAAAGAGACATTTATGATTTCAAATGGTTGCCTGGCTTTTTCTCCCAGTAAATGTCAATCTTGTATTATATACTTCTTCTTTGTCTCAAATATGATTTTAAAATATAAACTGATTTTTGTAACAAAAAAAATAAAAGAAAGAAAGGATTGATTCTAAAAGGAGGAAATTGGGTAAGAGTTAAAGAACTTCCATATCTTATATTCTATGAATGAGGAGTAGAAAAATAAATCAGGAACTATAAAAATTATACAGACCAACTTGCCATAACCAGAAAAAAAAATCTGGAAATGAGGAAATGATTTAATGAACTTACATAAATATAGATGCCTCTGAGGTAGAATTATATCCAAATTTCTACAGTTTTGTTTTTGCATTTCTTAGATAAAGGCCAGAATCAACTATGCTGGGGAAGAGGATGACTGAGAGCCCTAGTTTCCAGACAGGTGGTGCTCCAGTCCCAACCTAGGAATGCTCATTGCCAGGGATCAAATGCAGGACCTTGCACATGCCAGGCATGTGTACCACCTGAAATCATATTCTCCCTACAGTCTTAAATTGTTAGCTTGTGCTGTCCTCTAGAGAGGTTATACAAATGTGTGATTCTAGACTTTTAAAAGTCCATGGTTAAAGTATAGTTTTTTTCGGGCTGGAACACTAGTACAGCAAGTAGAGCATTTGCTTTGCATGTGGCCGACCTGAGTTTGATACCCAGCATCTTATATGCGCCGCCAAGAGTGATCTCTGAGTGCAAAACCAGTAGTAACCCTAAGCTGATAAAGTATAGTTTGTTCATCTCAATCAAATTTATACTAGGACACCTTGTACAGTAGTAGATAGTTAATCATAAAATAAAATTTGAATTATTTTTATTTATTTATTTTTGGTTTTTAGGGCCACACCCTAAGTGCTCAGAAATCGCCCCTGGCTTGGGGGGACCATATGGGACGCCGGGGGATCAAACCATGGTCCTTCCTTGGCTAGCTCTTGCAAGACAGACACCTTGCCTCTAGCGCCACCTTGTTGGCCCCAAAATTGAATTATTTACATGTTAGTCCCCATCAACATCTTTATAACAGTTTAAAATCTGAAAAGCAGGGTTAATTTAGTTCAGAAGTAAACTTTTTAAGAAAATTTGTTTTTAGGACAGGGAGAGATAAATCATGATAGAGTATCTGCCTTTTCTATGTGAGCCTGAGTTAGATCCCCAGATAGGGGGCAAAGAAGGCAATTTTTGGACATTTTTTCACAGTTTTTATTATGAAATATATTTAGATAAAATTTGTCATTTGCAACATTTTCAAACATAGAATTCAGTATCATTAAGTAGACATTCATATTATACAATAATCACCACATCCAGAGCTCTTTCATCTTCAGAACTGAAAATCTGTACAGTTATTCCCTATTCCCTGCTCTTCTCCATTCCTGGCAGTCACCAGTTTAGTTTCACTATGGATTTTCACTGTGAATTCACTACTCAGATGTCTCCAGTTTTTGGAAACTTCACATCACACCACTTTTAAGAAAGGGCTGAGAGGTAGCTCAGTAGTTGAATGTACTTTTCGTAGTGTGAGCTCCTGGATTCAGTCTACCAGCACCATTAAAGAAACAAAAATAGGAGTCTTCTCTTTAGCCAACTCAAAGAAATCTAAGGAAAATTTTTCACTCTTACAACAAAGGTGAGAATCAAATATAATGTCCACCATCTGTCTTGTAGCTACCTAGGTTAGGAAAAGTGGAAACACCAAACAAACACCTTTTCTGTGAACTACTGTATATAGACTATTTTTTGTTATGTCTTCCTGATTTTACTGTGTGCTATGGTGATTTTAGATTGTATATATTTGGATCATTGGGTGGGATGTAGGGGGAAGCAGAGTAGGTGGTTTTGTGTGCTTTACCTTACTAAGGGCTCGGGAGATCATACAGTACCAGTCAACTGCATGCAAAATAAGTCCCTTAACCTCTGCATGCAAGGTAAGTCTCTGGCCCTAGGTTTAGTGTGATATGGTAATTGGTATGATTTGGTACTTTTGTTTGTTTGTTTGTTTTGTTTTTGGGTCACACCAGCAGTGCTCAGGGGTTACTCTGTGCTCAGAAATCGCCCTTGCAGGCACAGGGGACCATATGAGATGTTGGTATTCGAACCACCATCCTGCATGAAAGGCAAATGCCTTACCTCCATGCTATCTCTCCGGCCCCATGATTTGGTACTTTTGATGACTAGAAACACTGAAAATGTTTTCCATAAAATTAGTAGTAATTTCTTCTTTCTATTATGTCATTTCAGCTTAAAAGGGTTTCAGAGAAATGCTCTTCTTTGGATGATAGATTTTTTTCTATGTGAAAAGTTATTTTGGGAGAGGAAAAATCCTATAATAGAAATTGCAAAGATAACCTTTTTCAAACACTGTCTCTTTTTTTTTTTTTTTTTTTGGTTTTTGGTTTTTGGGTCACACCCGGCAGTACTCAGGGGTTACCCTGGCTGTCTGCTCAGAAATAGCTCCTGGCAGGCACAGGGGACCATATGGGACACCGGGATTCGAACCAACCACCTTTGGTCCTGGATCGGCTGCTTGCAAGGCAAACGCCGCTGTGCTATCTCTCCGGGCCATCAAACACTGTCTTAACCACAAGTTTCCTTTATTTAAAGAGTATCTTCTCAAATGAGCGCAGTCCAAAGGGGTGGTGAAGGGGAAGGTAGGAAAACGGAGAAGATTCTGTATGGCTTTTCAGCAGCACTTTGCTTCCATGCAATAGGAACCTCTAGCTCTACTGCTGTCTAGAACAGAGAGCATGGCCCAGCAGGAGTTGGGTTTTTTTTTTTGGGGGGGAGGCACACTCGGTCCTCAGGGGTTACTCCTGGCTGTCTGCTCAGAAATAGCTCCTGGCAAGCACGAGGGACCATATGGGACACCGGGATTCGAACCAACCACCTTTGGTCCTGGATCGGCTGCTTGCAAGGCAAACACTGCTGTGCTATCTCTCCGAGCCCCAGCAGGAATTTTTATCACTAGGTCCATATACCAAAACACACTCATAAGAAGAAATGCACCTCCCTTTTCTCAAGGTTTGATGTTTTTCACATGCTGGTAGCTAGGTTCCAGGACTGGCTTCCTTCCACAGAAGAAGTTCTAGAATTAGTCACTAACCACCCGCTCTTTTTTTAATTTGAAGTACCAGGGATGGATCCCAGGACCTGACACAAGCATGTCCAGTGCTCCAGCACTAAGCTATATAACACAACTCCTGTTTTTAGTTGTATAGGAAAACATCGAGGCCCTATTTTTCATTTCTAGTAACTATGTATTACCCTTCTCCCAACTGCCTAGCTCACCTCCTCTCCAGATATGAGATAGGCAGGAAGTTGGGGGAAGAGTAACAACTATTGTTCTTCAAGTACCTTTTCCCCCCTGTTAGTGGAGTATTTTTAGGGAGGAAACAGAAGGTGCTGGCTTGATCCCTAGTTGAGTGTTGATTGCAGTCCTCCCTGCAGAGTAGAGGGCTCAGGAGGAACTGTAAGCTACTGAGTAAATGGCCTTGACTGATTTTTTTTTTTTGGTTGTGTGTGGAATGATGAGTTACTGTAAACTGGCCCTTAGAACTTCTGTGATTCGAGTGAAGGGATGCCGAAAGCTTTGTTCTTTTGGAGCAGAGAGGGGTGGTGAGCAGTGGGGTGGGAACAATCACGAGTCCAGCTTTGCAATAAGCATCTTCCTTTGTTGCCATCTACCGGATAATAGAATCTGGCCTGCATGGTGAGACTTGCACCAACTCGGCCTGCCCTCCCTCCTTTCAGTTCCCAGCAATCTTGTGAGAAGCGTGGATACCTCCTGATAGGATGTGGAGCTCACCACCCACTCTGTGCCAGGTTGTCCTCATCCTTCACATCAGGCCTTGATACTTTGAGATTGAGGCCTGTCATTGAATGATAAAAGCCATTCTTGAGGGTTCGTTACAGTCTCCAGCGAGATCGCCCTATTCCCACACAGTCTTGATGATCCCTCTCTGTGAAAAGTAGCCAATACTAAGAGAAGGGGGAAGAGACGAGCCAAAATTGTGCCACTGTGTATGGGGAGTTGAGCTCTTTGTTGATCTATAATTTTCTATTGACCAGTTTACCTATAAACTAGAATTTGCAAGAGGCGCTGTGCTAATAACCCCTCTCCATTGCTGTAATGCTCATATAATCCAAGACAGTGAGAGGGACATGTAAATAAAATTGTAAAATTTTAGTTATGTGTTAAAATGTCACCTTTCTCCTTACCTCATGTGTCCTTATCTGTTGTCATTATTATTATTATTTTTGATTTTGCCAGACAATGACTTGTCACTCTTCCTCTGTTGGATGACTGAAGCTATGAGTAGTAGGTTGCGATAGGTGCATCTGTTTTGAGAGTACCTGTTAACAAATGAAGGCGAACTTGATGTCTTAAGAATCCCCATGCAAATAAATTGTTCCCTCCCAATAAAATATTGAGAATGCTAAAAAAAAATAGTAAAATAAAATAAAGAGTGTCTGCTCTCTTGGGAGATAGCCTAGAGCACTTTGGAGGATGATCAAATACTACATGCCTTCTAAACACCCCTGGGTTTGGTACCCAAACTAAACACATTCACACAAAGTATATGCTATTCTCCTGGAAACTGCTTTGGGGTATCCAAGTTCTAGAATAATGTTTTTCAACCTTTTTTCTGATCATGACCCTCTACTGACCTTGCTTCCTACCAGTGGCACATCACTTATTCCCTGTCTATCCATAGGCCCTCTCCTATGGGTAGGAGATGTACATCCCCGGTATAAGTGATTTTTCTTCTGTGATCCCTTGGAATATCCTGGTGATCCACAGGACCATGTATCCCCCAGCTGAGAAATGCTATTCTGGAACAATGTCGTAGGTGTTCATGGCATGTTTGTTGAAGGAATTGACAAATTTTTAAGACAGTATACTGTGTGATATTACCTAGACTCTAGAGTCACTAAAATATTCATATCACTGATTAGATTCACTTTTCTAATTATTATTTTGTAGGGGATTGACATCTTCAAGTAATAGACCTCGAGAAGACAGCTGGTTAAAATCCTTATTTGTCCGGAAAGTTGATCCAAGAAAAGATGCTCACTCTAATCTTCTAGCCAAAAAGGAAACAAGCAGTTTATACAAAATACAGTGTGAGTGACAGTTTAGATATTTTATATTTGTTTTTTTCTTTGTTTATAACATTATCATTGAATTTCCTTTTTTTTTTTTCAGTTCACAATGTTAAACCAGAATGCCTAGATGCATACAACAAAATTTGGTATGTATACCAAACTATTTATTTAGGAAAAGCTAGTGATTTCCATATTTATTGTTCAGCTAACACATAATAGCACAGCAACATCCTTGATTCCTCTTCTTACAATCAAATGTTCAAAGGCTCTTAAATTAAGCTCTATGTATTATGTATAATGAAAGGCATTAGGATTTCAAGTACTGATAGTCATGCTAGGCTATCAGTTAGACAATAAGGTGTTAGAATTTGGGGCCGGAGAGATAACATGGAGGTAGAGCTTTTGCCTTGCATGTAGAAGGACAGTGGTTTGAATCCCGGCATCCCATATGGTTCCTCGAGCCTGCCAGGAGCAATTTCTGAGCATAGAGCCAGGAGTAACCCCTGAGCACTGCCAGGTGTGACCCAAACCCCCCCCCCAATTTTTTTTACTAGATTCTTTTTTTTTAAGCACACAGCATCAAAATTTTTATTCAGTCTGAAAATGCATTTCTAACATATGCAAAACTATGGTGTGGCGTGCCCTAACTCTTCCCCAGTGAGGTGAGATAGGATTCTGTGAATGAAGCAAAATTTTACTAGATCCTTAAGGTTGAAGGAGCCTTGCAAAGCTGCATAGCCCATCTATTTACTTCCAGTACTTGAGTTTTTTTCATAGATTTCAAGACTATCTGTGCTTACATATATTTAGACATTTCATCCTGGACAGCTTTGTATGTCAGGAATTAGAACTCATCTCTGTCTCCTGTTGTTCCCAATTTTATTCCTAAAACTGCTACATGAAAGTTTTGTATATCAGTTGTCATTTCTTCTCAAGTCTTTCATTCCCCAGGAATCCAGTTCTTTTTAGCAAATTATCATATGCAATTAGATCCATATATTCTTACAGTATTAATAAACTTTAAGGCCAAAAGAGAATTAAGTCCATCGATGCTTTAGTAACAAATTAGTATATGATCAATTGTGAACAAATATAATTTAAGCAATTTTTTAACCTTTAATATTTGCTTTAGTGAGAAAGTCAATAAATTTGTCACCAGAATCAGCATGATTTGTAGAATCAAAGATCTTTCATTTGGTTGGTTTTGTTTGGTTTTGTTTTTTAGCAAATTTGGGAAACTAGTTTAGATTTCTAATACTGAGATGATTGTACTTTAAAAAAAAAAAGATACTTCTAATCTTTTCTTAGAAAATGAGTTTTTTCTCACAGCTGATGTTTCCCTGGATTTTCTTTTCTGTCTTGCCTTTGTCATTTCATCCTGTCCTAAATTCTGTCTCTTCATCTCTTCATATTTCCGATTGGATGTCTTGCTCTCATTTCAAACTCAGCATACAGAATCACCTTGCTCTTCTAGCTTCCTGTGTCTCACTCACATTGGTTTTCTTTCACTCTTTTCTTAGTTATTTATGATTATTTAATCACTAAGGACCATGTATTCTTCATTTGATAAGTATTTTGGTTCTCTCTCTCTCTCTGTTTTTTTTTTTTTTTCCTTCTCCATCTCCTGCTCCAAGCCTGTTGAGTCCTATTTCTAAGTAGCCTCCTTTCTGAACTGCTTTTCTGGGTTTAAAACTACACCTGTATCTTTATTCTATCCTGCAATTCATTACCCAGAAGTTTGTCAGTTTGTTCTGCTTGACTTCTATTTTCTCGTTCATCATATTTTTTCTTTTCTCTAAAACTTTCTGCAGCAACCTGTTTCCAGTACATAAAGACTTAACTCCTGCCTGGTTTTTAGGGGCCCCAATAATGAGGTTCTGCCCAACCCATCCAGTTCTGGGTACAAGTACTACCTACATTACAACCTCTGTTCAGGTAAGGTCAGGGCTTCAAAGAGCAGATTTGGGTCCCCTTTGTCCCCCAAAAGGGATTGAGTTTTGTATTGATGAAAAACCTTGGCCCCATTGTTCAGCTCTAACTCATTTCTGGACCCAATCTGGGTCATCTATAAAGGCTTCCTTCTTCCACATGACTCTAATTCAGGGAGAAAGAGAAGCCATTCCCATTTTCTCAATGTCATCCATCTTTCTGTATTCCTGATTTCTATCAACCCCATATCATTTGTCAGCATTCACTTATTATCACATCTTAATTTTTTAAATAACTTTACACTTTCAAAAATATACAGTGTGGTCATTATAACTGTGTTTAAATATGTTTAGGTTTTCATTTAGACAGCAGACCATTCAGAGATTTTATTTCTGTTCATATATACCCATCCTAATATCCCAGCACCTTGTGGTTAGTTAAACATCACTCATTATTGCCAAATAATTTCAACAGGTGTTGTTATCTCTGACCATTTAATACCTTTCTGCATCCAACACTGAATCTGTATTACACTCTACATCATTATAATATTCTGTTTAAAATTGGGCGGGTTTAAGCTTTCTCTTGATGTCGCATAGTCATTCCTGTTCCCTTTACATTTCCCTGTACATTCAGATCTTTACAACAGGAAGGTTTGTAGGGAGTAAAGCTGACACACTGGCATGACTTGACATTGCTTTGCTCAGGCTACTGTAGAGTTGGTGGGAATGAGCTGGGTGATGGTGTTTTCATTGTGAAATTATGTGGTACCTCACATACCTCCTCAGCTGGTTGACTTGAATAGAACCTAATTTATGCTTCAGGATATATTTTTAATTTGTCTTTTACCACATTGATGCCCATTGGGATGGTCAGGGTTATTTTTTCAGACTGTATTCTGTCTTTTCCCTTTCTAAAGTCAGCTTTTTTCCTGTCCTATTACTACCTCTGTCTGCACAGGCCACTCCTGTTATCTCTCCTATAATAAGTGTTCTCTCTTTTTTATTTCCTTCAGATTCTTTTTCTTCTATTGCCAGTTCTTTCATTTGCTCTTTATTTGAATTCAACAGAACTTAGCTTTTATAAATACTGTCACTTCTAAGTATTTCATTTTTTTTTGTACTCTGTAATGAAAAAAAATTAGTTCCTGGAATCTTGGAACCTTTGCCTCATTCTTGTCATTTTTATCACTATTCTTAATTGGATTACAATCGTTGTAGATAGAACATTAGAAAAATAAGATTATGTTAAGTGGGATACTAGGATTCAACAGAATTGGTTAAAAGGTTAGTTCTGCATGTTGTATAGCATAAAGTTAATCTGTCAGTTGTCAGAATATAGGGACAATGACCTTTTTCCTACTGATCATGTGTTGTCCACCTGGTAAAAATTTTTTTGTTTAATTAGTGTTGCTATCTTTTCTCTTTAAGTCAAGAGGTATTGCCAAAGATTCATGAAGATCAACATTACCCTTGTACTTTGGTGGGGACCTGGAATACGTGGTATGGCGAGCAAGATCAAGCTGGTAGGAAGCAGAAATGTTTAGAAAAAAACATTTGTTCCCCAAACCTTTACTGTACTAACTTAAGTAATGTTTAATTTATTGTTTGCTTTTATAATCAAAGCTTTCCCAGTCTCTATTTTTATGATTAGCTTTTCCTCTGAATCATTTATAAAACTCCTTTTGAGGGCTGGAGTGATAGCACAGTGGTGGTAGGGGGCTTGCCTTTTATGCAGCTGACTTGGAACAGTCCCGGGTTCAATTCCCAGCATCCCATATGGTCCCCTGAGCCTGCTAAGGATGATTTCTGAGTACAGAGTCAGAAGTAATCCCTGAGTGTCATCCAGTGTGGCCCAAACCCCCATCCCCAAATAAAAGAAAGAAAAAATTCCTTTTGTAAATTGTAATATTTCAGTCTGTCATTGAAACTTAATACTAGAATTCAGAGACCTACATATAGAACATACCTATAATTTATTTAAGCTCAAAGTATTATAAAATTCTTAAGCATATATTATCTTTTAAAATATATTTCAGTTCACCTCTGGAGGTATGAGGGAGGCTATCCAGCTCTCACAGAGGTCATGAATAAACTCAGAGGAAATCAGGTAATGATTATGTGTGAAAATTATTTATTTGGACTAAATGATAATAGATCTTAGTACAGTTAAGTAACTTTTTATCAAGATTTTTGTTAGTAAATGTTTAGTGTATTATAAAATTCTTTACTTGAGGTTATATCTAAATACTAAAAAACTATTTGTAATACTACTGAAATGATGATTTTTATGGGCCAGAGTGATAGCATAGTGGGTAGGGCATTTGTCTTGCACATGGCTGACCCAGGTTTGATCCCTGGCATTTCATATGGCCCCCTGAGCCAGCCAGGGGCAGTTTCTGAGCACAGAACCAAGAGTAACCCCTGAGCGCCACCGGGTGTGGCCAAAAAAAAAAAAAAAAATCTTGAGAAATGCTAACTGCATTCATAGTCATATATATCTTGGACTGACTTTGCTTTTTCCCCTCCTTCTGCATAGAAGGAATTTTAATAGCACATTATTAGGAAAGAGAACCTTTTCCTTTCTGTTAGATTCTCAGTTCATTCATATTGGATAATCTGATGTTCTATATAGTCTCCACATTATCTCTCTTAATGTGCTGTCAAACACCATTTGGAGCACCTAAAACTTTATAAAATTAAATTTGTTTTTATTGTTACTTAATTAGGATGACCATAGAGTTTTTCACCTAAACATGAACACTTTTGGGTCCAGAGCAATTGCACAGCAGTAGGGCATTTGCCTTGTACTTGACCAACCCCAGACAGACCATGGTTTAATTCTAGCATCCCATATGGTCCCCCAAACCTGCCGGGACCAATTTCTGAGCACAGAGCTAGAAGTAACCCCGGAGTGCTGTCAGGTGTGAACCAATCTCCTCACCCCCCAAAAAAACACACACAATTTATTTTTGTTTGTTCTTGATTTTAGTTTTGGAGTCACACTTGGAAGTATTCAAGACTTATTTCTAGTTGTACATGCAGGGATCACTACTGGCTATGGGGGAACATGTGTAATGTCAGGATTGAACCCAGGTCATTCATATGACTGTACTTGCTATACTTTCACTTTGTCCTTAAACTTGAACACTTTTTTTTTCTTTTTTGGGCCATACCTGGTGATACTCAGGGGCTACTCCTGGCTCTGTGTTCAGAAATTACTCCTGGCAGGCACAGGGACCATGTGAGATGCTAAGGATCAAACCTGGGTCAGCTGTCTACAAGACCAGTGCCCTACCTCCTGTTTTATCTTTCTGGCCCCTTAAACTTGAACACTTTTGAGAGTGAAAGAAAATCTAAAAATCACTTATGATTCAGTAGGATGTGAATTCAGATTCTCTTGGGCCAACCGGAACTCTGTTTATAATCATGTTTTCCTATAGAAGAACTCTATACGAGGAACAAAGCATTATCAAAGGTTAATTTATAACATTTTTTTAAATTTTCACAAGCAACTCTCTTTGCTCCAAGGAATTTGTGGAATTCCGTAAAGCAAGAAGCAATATGCTTCTCTCCAGGAAGAATCAGCTGCTGCTGGAGTTCAGCTTCTGGAATGAACCTGTCCCCCGGTCAGGACCTAATATTTATGAACTCAGATCTTACCAACTGCGAGTAAGTATCGAAACATGATTAATTGTCCTCTTATTCTTTGCCTGATAGCCCTCCCAACGCTGACAATGCTAACAGCAAAATTTAAGTATAAATTCTATGATTATATGTTTGATGTCATGTTTTGATTAGTTTGTTTTATCCCATTCCCAGGGTCTTCCTCCTGTTTTTTTTTTTACTCATAAATTCTTTTCTGCTAAATCCTTCCCTAAGTTCTATTAAAAAAAAGAAAAAGAAGAAGAAACAACATTAAAAAAAAGTGGCGTTGGACCATGCCTCACTGTGCTTGGGGTTTGCTCCTAGATCTGTGTGCAAGGACCACTCATGCTAGACCTTTGGGGCTACATAAGATTCCAGGTTTTTAACCCATGCAAGGCAAGCACCTTACCCACTGTACAGTATATCTCTCCAACCTCTCTTCAACTTCTTTTTTAATCATCTTTTCTGTAGTTTTTATGTTTATAATTGTTATTTTTTGTATAGTATTTATTATTTTATTTTTTGTTTTTTGAGCCATATACAGTAGTGCATAGGGGACCTTGCAGGACCAGAGATTTAACCCTCAGTTTGAAACTTGTCTTCAGCCATAATATTTCTAGGTTTTTTTCCCTTTTTTTCCTTCCTTCCTTCCTTCCTTCTTTATTTTTACTTTAATTTTTGTTTTTTGGCCACACCCAGTGATGCTCAGGGGTTACTCCTGCCTATGCGCTCAGAAATTGTTCCTGGCTTTTGGGGGGACCATATGGATCACCAGGGATCAAACCACGTTCGTCCTGGATCTGCCACATGCAAGGCAAATGCCCTACCGCTGCACTATCATGCCAGCCCCTTCCTACTTTAATTTTTTAATTGAAACCATTGTGATTTACAAAGTTCTTTTTAGTTGGGTTTCAGACATGCAGTGTTTCTGGGGCAATCCCACCATCAGTGTTTCCCCTGAGTCCATCCCATGCACCATCCCCCTACCCCCTAACCTGCCAGAATAACAGCCCCATTTTAAGTTTTGATTGTTAAATTTTGGGTTTCATGATTTCATTGTTGTTAATTCTGACAGTATTTCTGTTTGTTTGTTTTGGTTTTTGGGTCACACCTGGTGGTGCTCAGGGGTTACTCCTGGCTTTGCACTCAGAAGTAGCTCCTGGCAAGCTCGGGGGACTATATGGGATGCTGGGATTTGAACCATCCTTCTGTCCTGGGTTGTCTGCGTGCAAGGCGAACGCCCTGCTGCTGTGCTATCTCACTGGCCCTATATTTCTGTTTTTAAAAGGAAAAAATATGGGTGGATATATATACATAGTGAATATATTTTTATATATTTCTCAGGACTAAGAAATAGAAATAAATAGCATCTATTGCAGCTGAACTAGCACGACTAATATGTATATGACTGTTGAATAAATATAACTTTTTTTTGGCCGGGTGGGGCACGGGCAGGGGCTCACATGGCCCCGCACTCGGGAGGTGGGGCGGAGGTGAGGGTCCGGCGGGGGAGGAGGGAGCAATATGACTTTATATTAAGATGAAAGGGAATAATATTTTGTAAGAATTGCTAGATTTTTGCTGGAAGTGACAATAGCACTCCAGATAGCACCATTATTAAAAAAAAATAGTGAGACGTGTGTGTGTGTGTGTGTGTGTGTGTGTGTGTGTGTGTGTACACATCAGTAGTTTGGTGACCTAATACTGTTTCATTATATTATAAAATATTAAATGAGGGCCGGAGTGATAGCACAGCAGTAGCCCATTTGCCTTGCATACAGGCCAGGACGGACCCGGGTTTGATCCCCAGGATCCCATATGGTCCCTGAGCCTGCCAGGAATGATTTCTGATGGCAGAGACTGGAGTAACCCCTGAGTATCACCAAGTGTGGCCCAAAAACAAACTTTTTCATGGAAAAAAATTAAATGATATCTTCGTTAAGTTTTCCTAAAATGGAACTGGAGAGAGAATTCTGTAGACTGAGCACATACTTTGCTTGCAGGTGGTTCAGGTTCAACCTCCAGCACCAGATAGTTTGTTACACATCACTCTGTGCACAAAATCAAAAGTTAAGTCTCTGAGCACCACTGGTTGTGGCTGCATCACACACCAAAAATAAAAATAAAAGGTGTGGGGTCAGAGTGGTAGGACAGTGTTTAGGATGTTTGCCTTGCATGTGAACCAATCCCTGGTATCCCATATGGTTTCCAAAGCACCACTGGGAGTAATTCCTATGTACAGAGCTAGAAATAACCCGAGCATCACCAGGTATGGCTTCCTCCCAATAAAAGGTGTGCTTATGGGCCCGGAGAGATAGCACAGCGGTGTTTGCCTTGCAAGCAGCCAATCCAGGACCAAAGGTGGTTGGGTCAAGTACCGGTGTCCCATATGGTCCCCCGTGCCTGCCAGGAGCTATTTCTGAGCACACAGCCAGAAGTAACCCCTGAGCACCACCGGATGTGGCCCAAAAAACAAAAACAAAAACCAAAAGGTGTGCTTATATTGAATCTTTTGGTGGTGGGGGCCAGGGTGGGGCACGGCTGCACCCAGGGATCACTTTTGACAAGTTTTTAAGAATTGTATGCAGTGCCAGGGAATGAATTCAGGTTAACTATGCAAGCTAGATAAGTGCTTTACCCACAGTACTGTCTCTCTAGCCCAAAGTTAATTTTTAATGTAGTAAGTATTGTCATTTGATTACTTTTAATGCTATTTCATATTTCTTCAAAGAAGAACTAACAAAATCCCTATCTCTTTTCAGCCAGGAACTATGATTGAATGGGGCAATTATTGGTGAGTATATTACCAAATAGTAAGTTTATAACTATTATTAATATATTTTTGTCTTTATGAGGACTATAAATTATATTAGGCTGTAGTGTTAGATATAGAAGTAAAACTGACAATAATGCCATGATTTGATACTTTTTTTTTTTTTGGTTTTTGGGTCACACCCGGCAACGCTCAGGGGTTACTCCTGGCAGGCTCAGGGGACCATATGGGATGCTGGGATTCGAACCACCAACCTTTTGCATGCAAGGCAAACACCTTACCTCCATGCTATCTCTCTGGCCTCTGATACTATTTTTGTTGGACTTTTGTTGTATACTTTTTTTGAGCACTTACAATAGAATAATACTATGGATTCCCTGCTTCTCTGCTTATTAGTTTAGCTTCAGTAATTTGAATACATGACTAATCTGATTTTGATTATTGGGCCATACCCGGTGACGCTCAGGAGTTACTCCTGGCTATGCATTCAGAAATCGCTGTTGGCTTGGGGGACCTTATGGGACGCCAGGGGATTGAATCACGGTCCATCCTGGGTTAGCGTGTACAAGGCAAACAGCCTACTGCTTGCACCACCACTCTGGCCTCAGCTAATCTTTCTTAAATATAATTCCTCCAATCCAGATTATCTGGAAGTCAATCACAGTACTTCATTCATAAGTATTTTAGTGCATGTGTGTTTGTGCGTGTGTGTATGTATATATAAAAGAAGTAAAGAACTTTGGGAGGGACCAAGAATGTTTGGACCACACTTGGTTGTGCTCAGGAATTATTTCTGGTTCTATCTACACTCAGGAATTAATCCTAATGGATTCAGGGCACCATATGGGATGTTGGGTATCAAACCTAGGTGGGCCACATGCAAGGCAGACACCCTACCAGCATCACTCCAGCTCCACCTTTTAGCTTTTAACAAAAACAGTGCTTCATAAGCTGATTTCATATATTTCTTAGACATTTTCTTCTCTAAAATGTTGCTTTTCAGGGTCAGAGAAATAGTATAGCAGACAGGGCACTTGCCTTACATATGGCAGACTCAGGTTCGATCCTAGCACTTGAGTAGCACCAGGAGTGACTTCTGAGCAC
This sequence comes from Suncus etruscus, assembly GCF_024139225.1. NCBI lineage: Eukaryota > Metazoa > Chordata > Mammalia > Eulipotyphla > Soricidae > Suncus > Suncus etruscus. The sequence goes on from NC_064862.1 coordinate 66,801,494, forward strand.
AGAGCCAGGAGTAAGCCCTGGGTACTGCCAAGAGTGGCCCAGAAACAAAATAGAACAAAAAAAAATGTTACTGTTGATAGATAATCAGAGCATCACAATAATTCCATTATTTTTCTTTTTAGTTTAAGACAATGATACTGGTCTATATTTTATACTAGTTTAGCCACGTTCTTCATGTTGATTAGAAAAATATAAATATTTTGCATGCTAATGTATAGCTTGAACACAATCTAAAATGAAATTCCAGCAAACATTGGAAATATAAAGGACCCAAAGTAAAATCTTAAAAAAGAAAAATAAAGCTAGAGAATTCACACTTTCACTTTTTTCTTTTTCAATTTTTGACTCATATTTGACTGTGCTCAGGAATCACTCCTGGCAGTGGTCTGCCGCGAACGTGTTAGCGTCCCTAAGCAAAACCTTAGTGGGTCAGATAAATTTCCACTGGGAATAGACGGGAAACATGAAGCGGACAAATATGAAATATGAAATAATGATACCACACACAGTATGTGTGGGGTCAACACATCTCTGGCAAGAGTGCGACAAATTTAATCTTAGGCAAAGGAGTATTTAAAGGGAAAAAGAGAGGCAGTCGTAACATGAAAGGAATGCAATGTACATCGTTTGATTTCAGAACAAATACACATAGCTTTAGGTGTTTTGTAACCTTAGAATAAAAGGAAGACTAAATTATTACATATCAAAGAGGTTTCTGGCTCTAGGTGTTATTACTGATGTAAATTAAGGGATAGCAGAAATCCTGGTTTACTCCTGATAACAAATATTCTTAACCTGAGGGAAATAGTATTCTAGCTAGGGGCTAAGACCCACTTCCTATGATCTGGTAATAGAGAGAATAACACTAAAGAAAGGGGTACAGAATTATACCTAGTAAAATAGCCTAATTCTACACTGACCAAACCTGTTTGCAAGCATGTATACAAAGTGACAGAGAGAGTTCCCAAGACAGAAATCATTCTGCTTTGAGGCTCAAAAGTAGGGAGAGAAGACCATTGTCTTGAAGATGCTATGTTTTGACTTGGCCTTTGGAAGTGAGAAGGCTGACAGAAAGAGGGGTAGCTGGTGAGCTTTGAGTTGCAAATGTACTAAGCCAGCAGGGAACTTCTGGCAGCTTGCTTTTGGTACTGAAATTCCTTTGTGAGTGTAGAAAATCTAAAGCCGAATTTCTGTAGTAGAAAAGAGACAAAATTCAAATAAAGAGAAAATGTAATGTCACAGAATTATAGCCAATAATCCACGCAAAGGGTCAGTAATTGACTTCTCTGAACGGGCCTTTTGGCAAATAATTCTTGGGAGGGAAATTAGACACTGCACCAGGAAGGCAAAAGCCACATCTGGTGCATGCCCCCTTAAGTGGGTGGCAACAGTGGTCTGAGGATCATATGTAATGCCAGTTATCTGACTGTGAATTGGCCACATGGAAGACAAAACACCTTAACCTCTATACTCTCCCCAGCTCCACCTTCAATTTTAATTTGACCACATAGCTAGAATAATCAAGAGTAAGAATAGACAGATCAGTGAAATAGAATTGAGATATGGAAATATATTTGGGGGGCAGAGAAATAGCATGGAGGTAAGGAGTTTTCCTTGAATGCAGAAGGTTGGTGGTTCTAATCCCGGCATCCCATATGGTTCCCCGAGCCTGCCAGGAGTGATTTCTTTTTCTTTTCTTTTATTTTCTTTTTTTTTTTTTTTTTTTTTTTTGGTTTTTGGGTCACACCCGGCGGTGCTCAGGGTTACTCCTGGCTGTCTGCTCAGAAATAGCTCCTGGCAGGCACAGGGGACCATATGGGACACCGGGATTTGAACCAACCACCTTTGGTCCTGGATCGGCTGCTTGCAAGGCAAACGCCACTGTGCTATCTCTCCGGGCCCCAGGAGTGATTTCTGAGCATAGAGCTAGGAGTAACACCTGAGCGCTGCCGGGTGTGACCCAAAAATCAAAATATATATTTATATATGTAAGCAGTTGATTTCTTTATTCTCTCTGGTGTGGGAGGTTAAACCCATTGCTTCATCCAGGCAAAGTAAGTGTTCTACTACTAGGCCACATTCCTAACAGAGAAAGGCATATGAAAAAATATTCAACATTATTAACTGTAAGAAAAAGCAAATCAAAACCATAAGGTACTTCACACCCATTAAGAATAGAAAATAGCAAATATCAGGGCTGGAGAGATAGCATTTACCTTTCATGCAGAAGGTCATCGGTTCAAATCCCGGCATCCCATATGGTCCCCTGTGCTTGCCAGGAGCGATTTCTGAGCATGGAGCCAGGAGTAACTCCTGAGCACTGCCGGGTGTGACCCAAAAACAAAAGAGAGAGAGAGAGAGAGACAGAGACAGAGACAGAGACAGAGACAGAGACAGAGAGAGAGAGAGAAAGAAAATAGCAAGTATTAGTGAAGCTATAGAGAAGTTGAAATCCTTGTTCACAGTTTATAGGTAGGAATGTAAACTGTGTATTCTGGAAAACCATGTGAAAGTTCCTCAAAACATTAAAAATAAAATTGCCGGGGCCGGAGAGATAGCATGGAGGTAAGGAGTTTGCCTTGCATGCAGAAGGATGGTGGTTCGAATGCCAGCATCTCATATGATCTCCCGAGCCTGCCAGGAGTGATTTCTGAGCATAGAACCAGGAGTAACCCCTGAGCGTCGCCAGCTGTGACCCCCCCAAAAAACACAAAAATAAAATAAAATTGCCACATGTTGGAGCAACCCCACTTCTTAGATATTTTCAAAAGAATTTAGAGCAAGATCTCTAAATTGCTCATCCATGGACAGTGAAATAGATCAAGCATTATATTTTATTACATGTCAGCACATAATAAGCAATATAATATAAATTTTTTTTTTGGTTTTTGGGTCACACCTGGTGACGCTCAGGGGTTACTTCTGGCTATGCACTCAGAAATTGCTCAGGGGACCATATGGGACTCTTTAATTTATATTAAGACAACAACTGGGTATGGCCCAAAAACCACTAAATAAAAAAAATGGCCCCAAAACCAATAAATAATTACATTTCTGCAGAAATGTAAGATTTCTCTTCTAAGATAGTGTTAATCTATAAATTAAATATAGGAAACTAACTGCAGGAAGCAGTAACGTGTGAGGAAATCTGTATGTATGTGTAATTTAGCTGCTTGGAGCTTTTATTTTTATATTTGAAACTTTCTTTTAACATGATTTAGAAGGTGGTTCATAATACAGTTGTTTTAAATATTTAATAATAATAATAATAATTAATAATATTAAATAGTAATCCCAATCCCAGTCCCACCAACAGTTTGACCTTTCTTCCACCAATGTTTCCAGTTCTCTACCCACCTCCTCAAGCCTACCTCCTTAATAGGCACAAATAAATTATATTATATTATTTTGGGGCCAGAGTGATAGCACGGTGGTAGGGTGTTTGTTTTGCACATGGTTTTCCCAGGATCCCCTGAGCCAGAATCAATTTCTGAGTGCATAACCAGGAGTACCCCCTGAGCATCACCAGGTGTGGCCCAAAAACGAAAAAAAATTTATATTATATTGCTTATTATGCGCTGATATGTAATAAAATATAATGCTTGTTAAAACATGTATCTTACAATGGTGTACTAAAGTCATTCCCTGAGGCCTTACTGAACTGTTTGGTGTTAGTTGAGCCTTCTGTGTTACTGTTTTTGTTCATTGAGCTTAGTGAACTTCTACATATTTTTCCAATCTCATTTGCTATGCTCCTCTGATATGTGAATTTTGTGAAATTTGAAGTGTTGCACAGCTTCCAGGAGCTGTGGAACTGGACTGCTTCCGTAGCTTGGCATCTCCTCAAGAGTAGTAATGGAGCTGTGAAGCTGGGCCATTTCTGTTTTGGAGGATGTCAGGTGTGAGTGTGAGGCTGGGCCTCTTGGCAGGGTGGAACCCGGCCAACCTCCATCCAAAGAAGACTCCAGAAATCTCAGAGACTGGGCACTTTTTTTTTTTTTAAGGAAAATGAACCTGTGACTTTAGCCACTTTGAACTTTTAGCTAAAAATTCTGCTGTTTCAGTTATAAAACATTTGTTTTAGACAAGTTGATTCTGACCATCTAATTAAAGTAAAAAATAAAAAGTAGCTCTGTGATAATTATTTCTAATGAATCATTTCTTCTTGAGTCACAAAAGGTTAAGAGCTTTTTATTTGCTTTTGGGCCACACCATTGGGTTTCTCTTGGCTTTGCACTCAAGAATCACTCCTGACAGGCTCTGAGGACTATATGGGATGCCTGGGATCGAAACCAAGTCTGCCGCATGCAAGCAAGCACCTTATCCCACTGTACTATCTCTCTGGCCCCAAATTAGGATATCTTTTCATTTGAAAATAAATAAATTATGTTTATATTACTAGTTTGGGTGTTTTATTTATTTATTTATTTTTATTTTTTATTTTTTGTTTTTGTTTTTTGGGCCACACCCAGTGGTGCTCAGGGGTTACTGCTCCTGGCTATTTGCTCAGAAATAGCTCCTGGCAGGCACGGGGGACCATATGGGACACCGGAATTCAAACCAACCACCTTTGGTCCTGGATCGGCTGCTTGCAAGGCAAACACCACTGTGCTATCTCTCCAGGCCCGTTTGGGTGTTTTATTACTCAGGGACAGGATGTGTGCTAAGTAATTGACTTTCCTAAGGTGCCATTTGGATTTAGAACTAGCTTAGAAAGAATGCAAAGTAGCACCCCTTACCCCTGTTTATCTCTCCAGTCCCATAGATATTATGGTTTGTTGTTGTTGTACCTGGGGGATCATATTTGGGGACATCAGTCATTTATGAGGATCAGATCCAGAGCTTCACAAACCTCAGAGTATGCTCTGAGCCACATTTCCAGTACATGTAAAAATCACAATAGGCACCAGTTCATTAAGGGATTGTTTAGGGTGGATGTTTAGGTGTAACAATTTAGTGTCCATTGAATAGCATCATTCAGTTCCTTTCTTTCATGTTAATAGTTAAGACTTGCCCACCATAGAATCTGCAGTGAACTTTCAGGGTTACTCTTCAGTTATTTTAAAAATTATAAATAAAGCTAGTTCAGCATTCAATTTGTATTTTGGTACATAGGTAACTATTTAAGATGCTGATCTTCTCTACAGTACATGCTTCTGATTATTACCAGGCCAAGGCAAGTATGTTTTCTTTGCCTATTGTACCTGAATTTTTAAAATTTAGAATGAAATAATCTCCAATATTTATCACTATCAATAAAGGACACTTTATACTGAATGCACATGAAAGTGATTTATATAATTTCACTAATTGACCAATCAGAGCTGTAATTTATGGGAAGAATATTGATCAATTAATTCTAAAGGTAAAAGAAAAAATATCATTTGGGTGTCACCAATGGGGCAGTAACTAGATTTTACCTTCACAGAGTTGAGCTCACCATGTATGAAAACAGTGGAAATTGGCTTTTGTCTCCTCTAGCACAAGTTCTCCAACCTCTGATTCCAGTCCTTCTGCCCCCACATTCTAATTCACATGCGGTGAAGTTCTCCTGGAGAATTATTGGTCACAACAATTCAAATATCTAGTTTCTCAAGAGCCGTGTTTCACTAGAGGTATAGAAACAATAAGGTTGATATGACAACTGCTTGATGACAAGCTGCTGACTCTAAAATGAATTATCTTCTCAAATACCTTAAATGTTAACTCTGTTGTACACACATAGCCTAAGCTCTGAGTATGGAGAAAACAGACAGTTTCTGACAACTAATATAATATCTGAACATTGTTTTTTCTTGTAGGGCCCGTGCTGTTCGCTTCAGACAAGATAATAATGAAGCAGTTGGAGGATTTTTCTCTCAGATTGGACAACTGTATATGGTGCATCATCTCTGGGGTATGTATTAGTGTGTGTGTGTGTGTGTGTGTGTGTGTGTGTTTACTGGGATTTCAGAGTTCATTTCAAAATGAATTTTACTAGACACTGAAGCATACTTTATATCAGGGACCTGAAATGCTGCAGCAAATTCAAACATCACAGATAGCAGTTCAGGGTCGTTCTCTCAACTATGAAAGACCTTTGTAAAGATTTATAACCCATTAATAAGCTATCTGTGGGGATGGGCACATGGGTGAAATCAGGGAACTATGCAGCTATGGAGAGGGAAGATGGTAGAGCTACTGAGTTCCTTTCATAGAGTGGTCTTAACTTCCCTTTCCAGATTGACTTCTCAGTGCTCCCTCAGAGATAGTCCTGAGTTTTACCTGTGTAAGGTAGCTCACTGCACACACATTAATAACCTCCCTCTGGCTCTGGGTCCTTTATTCTGAAGACCCTCGTCTAGCTAGCCTTTTCCATCCCCACCCAGTTAATTTTGACACCTTCTTTAATGTCTTTAGGGAGTGATTCAAATGTTTCCTTTCCTGCAAAATAAATATCTCTCTCTCACCCTCAGTCTGTGCTATCCAAGTTGTCACAGTTGTCATGAAAGTTATTACAGTTCTGTTTGCCTTATGTGGGTGAGACCGTGATCCCCAGTGTTATCCCACATCAATAACTCCAGTCCCCTGCTCTGCCAGTATGGTTGCAGACACCATAGTCAAGTCTGCAATCCCACACTATAATATCAGCAACAGAGAGGAGAATGAAAAGTATAACTCACTTCCAGAGCACAACAATTAACTATTGTGTTGGTTTGACATATTTGGTCTCACCAAGTGCAGTCACCCTATCTTCCTCTTTTTTGCATGGCAGGCTTACAAGTATTATAAGTCAGATTGAATAAGAAATAAAGAAACAGGGGCCGGAGCCTTGCAAGCGCTAGCCTAGGATGGACTGTGTTTGATCCCCCGGCATCCCATATGGTCCCCCCAAGCCAGGAGCAATTTCTGAGGGCGTAACCAGGAGTAACCCCTGAGCATCAACAGGTGTGCCTCCCCCCAAAGAAAAAACCAAATAAACGAAAAAGAAATAAACTGTTACATTAAAAAATCGTGACTAGGCATGCCTCAAGAGAATGTATAACCTATTTTGGGGGGGGGGGCACATCCGGCAATGCTCAGGGGTTACTCCTGGCTCTCTGCTCAGAAATCACTCCTGGCAGGCACCAGGGACCATATGGGATGCCAGGATTCGAACCACTATTGGTCCTGAGTTAGCACTTGCAAGGCAAATGCGCTACCATTGTGCTATCTCTCTGGCCCCTGTATAACCTATTTAAAACAAAAAATTATATTCAGGGGCCAGAGCGATAGCACAGTGGTAGGGCATTTGCTCTGCACACAGCTGACCCAGGACAGACTGTGGTTCGATCCCCAGTGTCCCATATGGTTCCCCAAGCCAGGAGCGATTTTCTGAGCTCTTAGCCAGGAGTAACCTCTGAGCGTCCCCAGGTGTGGCTCAAAAACCAAAAAAAAAAAAAAATTTTTTTTCAGGAAAACCTGAAAGGTATAAAGGTATTTGTGAAAAATTGAAAGGCTCTATACTAGATTACAACATTTATCTGGGATTGACAGATGAAATGGAAAGGAAGATCTGTATCAGCAATAGGTACATGAGAAATTATGAAAATGACTCAAAAATGACAAGTATCATATTTCTTTATACGAGGACACAGAAACCAAGAACAAAATAGTACTTAGGCTTCCAAGAGCAACCAGATGGCAGCTTATGTATATCCCTTCTACCTTCATTTGTTGTCTCCAAAGTTCCAAATTTGCAGTACCATCAGTATCATTTCTACATTCCCACTCTTCCCACTCTATAGAGACAAATACTTAGATATGCAAAGTTTAATTCTCACTTGCCTATCCCAAAATAAAATTACGCTGTGCTTCTCTCTCTCTCTCTCTCTCTCACCCTCTCTCTCTCTCTCTCTCTCACACACACACACACACACACACACACACACACGTATGTATGTATGTGCTTCTGAATGCATATGTGTGCTTGGGGTTAAATTCAGGGCTTTATACATGCATAAAAGTGCTCTACCATTAAACCACATCCCTGGCCCACTTAGAGAAAGAAACTCAACATTTGGGTTGGAGCAGTAGTACACTGGGTTTGCCTTGCATGTGGCTAACACTGGTTTAATCCCTGGCATTCATATAGTTCCCCAAGTACCACTATGAGTGATTTCTGAATGCAGAACCAGGAGTAAACCCTGAGCGCGTGCACACACACACACACACACACACACACACACACACACACACACACAACAAGCAAACAATTAAAAACAACCTTGATGCTGCCCTCAATCCCTGCTTCAACCACTTGTTCTATGTACTGACCTTTTCCATAAATTTATTTCTTATATAAGTGTGTTCAGGTGCCTTCTATCTTTAAAAACCTCCCAAAGCAAATTTTCTGTCAGTAGATAGGAAAAAGACAGTATGTACATACAATACAGTGTTGTTTCCATAAAAAAGGAATGAATTACTGCTACATGATAAAATATAAAAGAACACTGAGGATGTACTATGTGAAATAAACCAGAAAAACAGAAGGGAAAACATTGTATGATTCCACTTCTACTAAATGCCTAGAAGGACAAGTTCATAGAGACAGAAAATAGTATAGAAGTGACCACAAACTGAATTAATGGAAAAAGGAAGTTATTCATTGGATATAGTTTTAAGGACAAGTTCATAGAGACAGAAAATAGTATAGAAGTGACCACAAACTGAATTAATGGAAAAAGGAAGTTATTCATTGGATACAGTTTTAATCTGGGGAAAAATTTTGAAATGATTAGTAATAATGAGGATGCTGAATGTACTTAATGCCCTTAATTATATATTTACTATAGTTAAAATAGAAATGTCATGTTATGTTTACCTTTCCAAAATGTAATTAAAATGTATAAAGACTTTTACACAGAAAAAAATTAATCAATTTTGGAGGCTCCCATAATTGCAAAGTTATAAAGATAATAATTTATGATTGAGTGTGGCAGGGATATTGTATCAACACCAGTTACCTTCAGCACTGTCCACTGCCCTCCACCAGTATCCCCAGTTTCCCTCCTGCTGCCCAGTCTGCTTTTATAACAGGCACATTTCCTTTCCACACCGTCCTGGTGTTCTTTTTTTTCTTTATAATTTCTTTATGTAAACAACATGATTACAAACATAATTATAGTTGGGTTTCAGTCATAACATGAACACCCTCTTTCACCGTGCAACCTTCCCATCACCAATGTCTCCATCTTTCTCCTCCCCACCACACCCCACCATCTTTCTCCTCCCCACCGAACCCCAGTCTGTATTCAAGACAGGCTTTCTACATCCCTCACTCACTGACATTGTTATGATAGTTCTCAGCGTAGTTATTTCTCTAACTGCACTCATCACTCTTTGTGGTGAGCTTCATATCTTGAGCTGTTCATTCCAGCCCTCATCTCTGGGAATTATTTCAATGTCTTTATTTTTTTTTTCCCGTAAAACCCATAGATGAGTGAGACTATTCTGTGTGTATCTCTCTCTCCCTCTGACTAATTTCACTCAGCATAATAGATTCCATGAACAACCATGTATAGGAAAATTTCATTACTTCATATCTCCTGATGGCTGCATAATATTCCATTGTGTAGATGTACCACAGTTTCTTTAGCCATTCACCTGTTAAAGGGCATCATGGTTGTATCCAGAGTCTAGCTATTGTAAAAAGTGCTGCAATGAATTTGGGTGTGAGGAAGGGATTTTTGTATTGGATTTTTTTGTTTTTGTTTTTGTTTTTTTTTTTGGTTTTTGGGCCACACCCGGTAACGCTCAGGGGTTACTCCTGGCTATGCGCTCAGAAGTCGCTCCTGGCTTGGGGGACCATATGGGACGCCGGGGGATCGAACCGCGGTCCGTCTCCTAGGCTAGCGCAGGTAAGGCAGGCACCTTACCTCCAGCGCCACCGCCCGGCCCCGGATTTTTGTTTTTCTAGGGCCGTGATGGCTAACCTTTTTGAGCCTAGTGCCCAAACTGCCCCACAAAACCAAAGAATTTCCTCAAAGTGCCAGCACATCAATTAAACCTTAATAACAAGATTTTAGTATCTAAAAAGTTTTTATAAATTTTATAAATTTATTAATTGTGGACCTTCCTGTGTGCCAGCTGCAAGGCCTTTGTGTGCCACAGCTGGTACGCGTGCCATAGGTTCGCTATCGCAATCCTAGGGTATATCCATAGGAGTGGTATAGCTGGATCATATGGGAGCTCAATTGCCAGTTTTTTGAGGAATCTCCATATTGTTTTCCATAAGGGCTGGACTAGATGGCATTCCCACCAGCAGTGAATGAGAGTTCCTTTCTCCCCACATCCCTGCCAGCACTGATTGTTCTTGTTCTTTGTGCTGTGTGTCAATCTCCGTGGTGTGAGATGATACCTCATTGTTGTTTTGATTTGCATCTTCCTGATGATTAGTATGTGGAGCATTTTTTCATGTGCCTTTTGGCCATTTGTCTTTCTTCTTTGAGAAAGTGTCTGTTCATTTCTTCTCCCATTTTTTGATGGGATTATATGTTTTTTTTCTTGTTAAGTTCTATAAGTACCTTGTATATATTATATATTAACTCCTTATCTGATGAGTATTAGATGAATAGCTTCTCCCATTCTGTGGTGGCTTTTGTATCCTAGGAATTATTTTCTTTGAGGTGCAGAAGCTTTTCAGCTTAAATATAGTCCCATTTGTGTATATCTCTGCTTCCACTTGTTTGGAGAGTGCTGTTTCCTTGAAGATGCCTTTAGTTTCAATGTCCTGGAATGTTTTACCTATGTGTTGTTCTGTATAACTTATGGTTTCAGGCCTGATATCAAGGTCCTTAATCCATTTGGATTTTACCTTCGTACATGATGTTAGCTGGAGATCTAAGTTCGCTTTTTTGCAAGTGGCTAGCCAGTTGTGCCAACACCACTTGTTGAAGAGGCTTTTCCTGCTCCATTTAGGATTTCTTGCTCCTTTATCAAAAATTAGGTGATTGTATGTCTGGGGAACATTCTCCAAGTAGTCAAGCCTATTCCACTGATCTGAGGGTCTGTCTTTATTCCAATACCATGCTGTTTTGATAACTATTGCTTTGTAATACAGTTTAAAATTGAGAAAAGTGATGCCTCTCATATTTGTTTTCCCAAGCATTGCTCTAGCTATTTTTAGGTATTTATTGTTCCAGATGAATTTCAGGAGTGTTTGCTCTACTTCTTTGAAGAATATTATGGGTATCCTTAGAGGGATTGCATTAAACCATATGATCATATATCAGTAAATGCAGAGAAAGCATTTGATAAGGTCCAACACCCATTCTTTTTTTTTTTTTTTTTTTTTTTTTTTTTTTTGGTTTTTCAGCCACACCGTTTGATGCTCAGGGGTTACGCCTGGCTAAGTGCTCAGAAATTGCCCCTGGCTTGGGGGGACCATATAGGACGCCGAGGGATCAAACCATGGTCCTTCCTTGGCTAGCGCTTGCAAGGCAGACACCTTACCTCTAGCGCCACCTCACTGGCCCCGACAACACCCATTCTTGATTAAAAAATTCTCATCAAGATGAGAATAGAATGAACTTTCCTCAATATAGTAGAGGCAATCTTCCACAAGCCAATGGCAAATATTTTCAATGGATATAAACTAAAGCCTTTTATCTAAAATCTGGTACAAGACAAGCCTGCCCTCTCTCACCACTACTATTCAACATAGTGCTGGAAGTTCTTGCCATAGCGATTAGGCAAGAAAAAGATATCAAGGGCATCCAGATAGGAAAGGAAGAAGTCAAGCTCTCACTGTTGCAGATGACATGATACTATATTTAGAAAACCCTAAAGACTCTACCAAAAAACTTTTAGAAACAATAGTTCATATAGCAAAGTGGCAGGCTACAAAATTAACACAAAAAAATCAATGACCTTCTTATACACCAATAATAATAGAGAAGAAATGGATAAAAAAAAACCAATCAAATTTACATTAGTGCCACACAAACTCAAATATCTTGGAGTCAGCTGGTCCAAGTGCAGTGGTATTTACAATTAATTGATCACAGCCAGTTACAGATTTCTTTGTTCCTTCTCCACTCCCTCTGTTTACTTGACTAGCCTTAATATATATTACAACTAATATATATATATGTATATATATATATACACAACTGAAGATGTAAAGGACTTATACAAAGAAAACTACAAAACCCTGCTTTAAGAAATAAACGAGGGAGCCGGAGAGATAGCATGGAGGTAAGGCGTTTGCCTTTCATGCAGAAGGACGGTGGTTCGAATCCCGGCATCCCATATGGTCCCCAAGCCTGCCAGGAGCGATTTCTGAGCATAGAGCCAGGAGTAACCCCTGAGCGCTGCCGGGTGTGACCCAAAAACCCAAAAAATTAAAAAAAATTAAAAAAAAAAGAAATAAACGAGGATATATGGAAATGGAGAAATGGGGCATATACCCTGCTCATGGATTGGGAAGATTAACATCATTAAAACGGTGTTCTGTATCTTGTCCCACCACTGACACCTCAGTGGCGAGCTTGCTCTGGAAGACCTGTTCTTTTGCTCTTTGTTTGTATTGCCATTTTACATTTGTTATTACCCTACAAAGTTTCTTCATATCCCAAGTATGAGAGAGATCATTTTGTCTACTCTTTTCCATCTGATGGCTTCACTCAACATGATACATGTAGATCCATCTGCATTGCAGCAAATTGCAACACTTTATTTTTTTCTCACAGCCGGTGGAGTAGTATTCCATTGTAGTGTATACCAGTTTCTTTATCCAGTCATCTGTAGTAGGCATTTGGATTGTTTCCATATTTTAGCTATTGTATATAGCCAAATGAACAGAGGCATACAGATGTCTTTTCTGCATTGTGCTTTTTGCCCTTTGGACCAGATTCTATTTGTGGTTAACTTATGTTTTCAGAGCATTGTGGTCTGAGAAGTTAAATGTGCTACATAATTATTTTTACAGGTTGTAATGGGAAAAGACTCCTATTTTTAGCATCTTCAATATTTTATGTAATAAATTGATATTGTGTTAATAGTAAATATAATTTTTTCTTCATGTGTTTATACTTGTAAGTTTACTAGGAGGAGTTTCTATTAGGGAGAAGGAAGTACTATGCCAAAAAGAAGTTTTTCCTATAATAAAATTTTAAATCTCATCTGAAGCTGGTTGGGGGTCATTTCCAGCAAGACTCCCACTTGTAAAGCTTTGTTGTTCAGTCTTTTGAGTTGTCTCCTGGTTCTCTGCACTTTTGTCTTGATGATGCTAGACACTCATTTCCCTAGTAAGCACTTGGAAGGATCAGGTGTAGGTTGGGAATCTGAATCCAAGCATAATGAGATATCTGAATTGGGCCATCTGACTCAATTCTGATGAGTAACTATGCTGATTCCTGTTTCTACATGCCTCTGGCATTTTCTTCTGCCTTCAGGACCAACCTGTTCAAACTCACATCTTTCTGGCATTTCTCCCTGTTCTCAATGGGGACTGTAGAACACGGCAGAGTTCGACCTTGCCTTTATTTGTACTTTTGTTCTCCACTGCACTGAACACAGTCATTACCCAGACCACTGTAGTGTTTTATAAATGATGAACAGAATTAAATCTAATAATTCTTGTCATCTGTGGTCTAATAGATCCTGAGTATATATTTAATATGTTATGAAGAAGCTCGTTTGTTTTGTGTTTATCTTGGCAAAGGCAAAGAGGACTAGTCCATGGTTGGAAGCTCTCCACTAAGAGTGAGAGAGTGTAGTTAGAGCAGAGAAGAAGACTGCTATGGCAATGGTATTGGAAATGATCACTCTGGACAAGAACTGAGTACTCAAAGGAGGTAAAGTGATATGCATAATATCCCTTCAGTTACAATATTTATTGCAAACCACAGTTTAAAAGAGGAAAAATAGAAGCCAGAGAGAGAGATAGAGAAGAAAAATGTCTTTCATAGAGACAGGCAGGGATGGAAAGGAAACTGGGAATATTGATGGTGGGAAATATGCACTGATGAAGGGATGAGTGTTGACATTGTATGATTGAAGTTTAGTCATGAACAGCTTAGTAACTATGTATCTCACAATGATCAGTTAAAAAAATTATTTTTAAAAATAAAACAATTCTGTCCCTTCACCCAAAACCAGGCCCTAAAACTGATGGGATCTATCAAAGAATTCTTGGGAAGGAAAGGTCTCGGGGACAGGTCCTTCTCAGCACCCTTAACATAGGCCACCTGCCACCGCCCCAGAAACTAAGGCATCATCTGAGAGTAAAGGCAGGTGTAGGAGGTCTCCTGGAGAGACCATCACGGTGAGAGGGTCATGCTAAGGAAGGGGTCTTGATAAGGACTTTGGTTTAAAGAGGCCCAAGGAAAAAGTGGGGTTCAGAGATGTAGCTAAGTCGATGTGGCTTTACCAGTGACAAGGCTGTCTGCTTCTGTACGGGGGGATAGAATGTGCCAGGTGTTAAGCCCCAGGGCCTGCTTGTGAAAGACACACTGCAGAGGGATCAGAAAGCCTGGAGGCTGCTCTGGGTATCAGATGAGGGCTGAAGGGTGGCAAAAGAACCTAGGAGAGGACTCTGGAAAGATGTTTTAGGGAGAATCAGAACCAGGAGAAATAAAGTTGTTTTGGATCTAGTAGACTGTAAACTTGAGAGCAGATGGTTTTGCTCCTCTCACAGCCCTAATATTTGGTTCAGATGAAGTAGCACTTTTGTATTTACATAGTAATAAATTTAAATTCCTAAAATAGAGTTCTTGAGAAAATTAAATGAGCATCAGGATGAAAACTTAATGTGTATACTACTAAAATGCAGGTCAATTATGTTTGATTTTAATATTACCTCTTCTGTGTGCTTATTTTTCAGCATACAAGGATCTTCAGACTAGGGAAGATATACGGAATGCAGCTTGGCATAAACATGGCTGGGAAGAATTAGTATATTATACAGGTAATAGTTGAATAGGCGTAAATTTTTTTATTTTCATTTTAAAAAAGTAGTATGGTGAATTATAAAGTTTAGGGGAAAATAAACAAAAATTCTAATATATGACTTTGAATAAAAAAATTTTTCCAATATATATGTTGTTTGGCAAAAATTTTAGATCCTTATAATTTTTTTTTGGTTTTTGGGCCACACCCAGGGACACTCAGGGGTTACTCCTGGCTATGCATTCAGAAATCGCTCCTGGCTTGGGAGACCATATGGGATGCCAGGGATCAAACCGAGGTCCATCCTGGACAGCCGCATACAAGGCAGATGCCCTACTACTGTGTTACCACTTCTGCCCCCCTTATAAACTTCTTTATCACTATTTTATAGACTTCTCTATGCTTTGAAAATATATCATACAATTTTTTTTTCTGAAGCCTTTTGTTTGTCATCAGCATGGTCAGTTCTCAGGGCATGCAGGACCATCAGGTTCAGTCTCTAGTAGTGCATAGTTATACAGGTATCACCCCTAAGCACTGCAAGGTATGACCCAAAAAAATCAAAATAATGATATTAGGAGCCAGAGAGATAGCACAATGGTAGGGCATTTGCCTTGCACACAGCTGATCCAGGACAGACGGTGGTTTGAATCTCAGCATCCCATATGGTCCCCTGTGCCTGCCAGGAGTGATTTCTGAGCACAGAGCCAGGAATAGTCCCTGAGCGCTGCCAGATGTGACACAAAAAAACAAATATAATAATAATAATAATAATAATAATGATAATGTATTAAAATAAGTCTGCTCCCGGGGTCAGAGAGATAGCACAGCAGTAGGGCATTTGCTTTGCATGCAGTCCGATTCCTAGCATCCCATATGCTCCCCTGAGCCTGCCAGGAGCAATTTCTAAGTGCAGAGCCAGGAATATCTCCTGAGCGCTGCCAGTTGTCCAAAAAAAAAAGAAAGTCTGTTCTCAAAAACATTGTAGGCTAAGGGTCAAGAGATTGTACAGGGGTTAAGGTGCTGGCCTTGTACACAAGCTGACTCCAGTTTGATGCCAGGCATCTCCATAAAAATGGTTTAAAGAAAGAAAGAAAATAGTTGGGCTGAATACAACCCCACAATCCTGATACAGATTCCTGGAAGTAACTGATGTAAGCAACTGCAAAGTTCCTTAGTCCACAGTGAAATTAAATTCTTTATTTTATATAAATTAATTTCAAGAACTGCTTAAGAAAGTACCATATTGGGGGCCAGGAAGCTAGTATAGATTAAAAGATGTTTGTTTTGGGGCCAGAAAGATAGCACAGCAGTAGGACATTTGCCTTGCAAGCAGCCAATCTAGGAGGGACGCTGGTGTGAATCCCGGCATCCCATATGGTTCCCTGTGCCTGCCAGGAGCGATTTCTGAGCACAGAGCCAGGAGTAACCCATGAGCACTGCCAGGTGTGATCAAAAAAAACCCTAAAGTATGCTTGTTTCCCCGGCTTGCATCTGACCCCAGTTCAACCTTCAACATTACATGTATTCCCCAGAAAATTGGCAGGAGTGACCCGTGCACACAGAGCCAGGAATAGCCCCTAAACAACACCAGGTGTGGCCAAAAATGCACCTCCTCCCAAAAAGTGCCATATTACTCATATTAAGAATTTTCAGGGGGCCCGGAGAGATAGCACAGCGGTATTTGCCTTGCAAGCAGCTGATCCAGAACCAAAGTTGGTTGGCTCGAATCCCGGTGTCCTATATGGTCCCCCATGCCTGCCAGGAGCTATTTCTGAGCAGACAGCCAGGAGTAACCCCTGAGCACCGCCGGGTGTGGCCCAAAAACCAAAAATAAATAAATAAATAAATAATTTTCAGGGCCAGAGAAATACCACAGTGTTAAGGCGTTTGCCTTGCATGCAGAAGGACAGTGGTTTGAATCCCGATGTCCCATATTGTCCCTCGAGCCTGCTGGGGGCGATTTCTGAGCATAGAGCCAGGAATAGCCTCTGAGTGTTGCTGGTGTGACCCAAAAACCAAAAATAAAATTTTCCACAAGTGAAACATCTCCAAATAGGATGTTTTTATTTTTTTTTGTTTTTATTTTTATTTTTTTATTTATTTATTTATTTTGGTTTTGGGGTCACACCAGGGGTTACTCCTGGCTCCATGCTCAGAAATCGCTCCTGGCAGGCACAGGGGACCATATGGGATGCCGGGATTTGAACCAGTGACCTTCTGCATGAAAGGCAAACGCCTTACCTCCATGCTATCTCTCCGGCCCAGGATCTGTTTTTAATTAATATTTAATACTAACTGATCTTGAATATTTCTTCTGAGATCAGTCCTGTTTTTTTCCCAGTGCTCTATCCTGGTATCAAGTAGCAGGCTTTTGAACATTCTCAGCAAACTATTTATTAATACCCAAATTGTTTGAAAAGAATAAACATAGTAATATTGATCTTGTTTTCAGTCCCACTTATTCAGGAAATGGAATCCAGAATTATGATCCCACAGAAGACTTCCCCTCTCCAGTAAAGCTTTGGAGTTGAGATATGTCTACATAAATGTCTGTGACAAGTATTTTCCATAAATTAATTTTAATTTTATATCAAGTGAAAAGAATTGTAAACTGCTGTATATAGCTTACCAAAGACCTCTTTTTCTTTAAAATTTACATGATCACAAGAAAATTATTACAGATTTATTGTAGCGGTGTTCAGTAGTGCTCTTTATAACAACTGTTTGTCAAATATACTGTATAATGTTGAGGCACCCCTTTCTACCCTCTAGGGAAAGAGGGCTTAAATTAAAATTTGATCCATTTTCAAACAAGAATCCAACCATTAGGAAAAGTCAGCTATTTACTTACAAGAAGAAATTTTGTGGGCCGAAGAGATAACACAGCGGTAGGGCATTCACCTTGCACACTGCCAACCCAGGACAGACGGTGGTTGGAATCCCAGAGTCCCATATGGTCCCCTGAGCCTGCCAGAGGCAATTTCTGAGTGCAAAGCCAGCAGGAATAACCCCTGAGTGCCACCACCAGGTGTGGCCCAAAAAGGAAAAGAAAACAATTTTTGTTTTATCATTAGATTTTTTTGACAAGTTTCTTGAATCAAGAAAAAATATAAATTTTGTCATGTCTCTCTATTTCAGAATCTCACTAGGAATACCAATCAGTCTACCAATACCTGAAATTGTTTGAATTTACTCATGTATATTTTTCATCAGCAGGCAAAATAAACAATGTGTTATTACTAAACACTAGGAGTGAATGCAGATACATTTACTCAGTAATTCAATACTCGCATGGTATTTATGTATCTATTTGAGAGAAGAACATGAATATTATATGTGATTTTCAAATGAACACCTTGAATAGCACTAATTTTTATTTGTAATATTTTTCTATAACAAACAAGTAGCACTAAAAAAAGAGGTATTATTTTTAAAAATCATTTGTGACTTCATTTCTATTGACTATTTCAGTAAGCTCACAGCAAATACTTTCAAGATCATGTATAATGCATGTTACCATTTAAATTGACCGTAAGATTCATATCTTGTTTAGTTTTGTTTCATTTTGGTTTTGCTGGGTTTGTGATTTAATCATGTGAAAATACCACTGAAATGTTAGACAAATTACGTCTAACATCCAAATTGAAGAATTTTTGTGTATAATAGTGTGAATAAATCTCATTTCAAATGTCAACTTTTTCTGTGAATGGTTTTCTTTAAGAATATATAAAATTCAATAAAATCTTCTTAATTTTCACAGATTGTATGCTTGTAATTTTTTTTTTTTTTTTTTTTTTTTTTTTGGTTTTTGGGCGACACCCGTTTGACGCTCAGGGGTTTCTCCTGGCTATGTGCTCAGAAATCGCCCCTGGCTTGGGGGGACCATATGGGACGCTGGGGGATCGAACCGCGGTCCGTTCCTTGGCTAGCGCTTGTAAGGCAGACACCTTAGCTCTAGCGCCACCTTCCCGGCCCCGCTTGTAATTTTTTTTATAAAGTGGTGACAGTATGCTCTTGAAGATCTAGGGGTGTTAATATTAAATAAACACTTTAGGGTCTGGAGAGATAGCACAGCGGTGTTTGCCTTGCAAGCAGCCGACCCAGGAACTAAGGTGGTTGGTTCGAATCCCAGCATCTCATATGGTCCCCCGTGCCTGCCAGGAGCTATTTCTGAGCAGATAGTCAGGTGTAACCCCTGAGCACCGCCGGGTGTAGCCCAAAAACCAAAAATAAAAATAAACACTTTAGTTTTTCAGTTGAAAAAGATTAATTCAGCACTTATCTCTGAAATAAAGAAAATAGCTATTTAAAAAAATTAATTCATCAGTTTCTTTACAAATTAAATATTTAAAAAATTAAATAAGTCTTTAAATTAAATTAGTTATTTATTGTAAATAAAATTAAAGAAGTCGCCAGCCTTTGACCATTTGTTGGGGGATTGAAAATGTTGGTCGTAGTAGTTCTTTTAAGTCCAAATTTTTCTCCTTAACAAAGTTCTTATTCTCTGAGATTGTGTCCTTAATCTGTAAAATGGGAAAGTTGAGATCTGCATTTCTTTAACTGAATCTTGATCCTATGGGAAGTAGTGTCATGGGAGAGCTGTCACCAGTAAGCCCCTTGCTTTGCCAAGTAACCTTAGACAATTATTAATTTCTCTGTGGCTGTGTCCTAATCTTCAAAATAATGAAAAGAATATCTTTCAGACTTATGCAATTAATTTTTGTGAAAGTTGTAATTTTTCTTTATCTCAGAAACATTACTAGATAGAGCTCCGTAAATCAAAGACTGTGTAGGGGCTGGAGCAATAGCACAGCAGGTAGGATGTTTGCTTTGTGTGTGGCTGACCTAGGATTTAATCCTAGGCATTCCATATGGTTCCCTGAGCACTGCCAGGAGTAATTCCTGAGTTCAGAGCCAGTAGTAAGCCCTGAACACTATCCAGAAAAAGTAGGAAAGGAAATCCAGGTACACCAACTAAAAAAAAAAACAAAGAGGAAATTTTCACATTGTGTGGATTTATAAATAAAATGAACCCTATAATATAAACTGGTATGAGATTATAGGATTTTACTTACATTGTTATGGAAACCAAGAAATCCCATAATTAGGGGCCGGGCGGTGGCGCTCGAGGTAAGGTGCCTGCCTTACCTGCGCTAGCCTAGGAGACGGACCGCGGTTCGATCCCCCGGTGTCCCATATGGTCCCCCAAGCCAGGAGCGACTTCTGAGTGCATAGCCAGGAGTAACCCCTGAGCGTCACCGGGTGTGGCCCAAAAACAAAAAAAACAAAAAAACAAAAAAAAAAAAAAAAAAAAAAAGAAATCCCATAATTAGCCACCACAAACTAGAGAATCAGCATCCAAGTCCAAAGATTTGAGCATCCAATGTCAATATGTGCTCAAAGGCTCCTCACCAAGAGGTATAATAGGGATGTATCTTGGCGTTATAGTTCTGATCTTCCATGTGTAAACCTCTGGATCTGAACCTCAAATTTAAAAAATAGTCAGCTCTGTAGCCTAGAATAGCAAGTGGATATCCTTACCCAGGAAAAGAATGAGTTTTTTTTTTTAATATAAGTTCTTTATTTAAGCACCATGATTACAAACATTATTGTAGTTGGGTTTCAGTCATAAACAGAACACCCCCCCCCTTCACCAGTGCAACATTCTCACCACCAATGCCCCCACCCTTCCCATCATCTGCCTGTATTCAAGACAGGGATTTTACTATAGTTACTTTTTTTGTTTTGTTTTGTTTTGTTTTTGTTTTTCGGGCCACACCCATTTGATGCTCAGGGGTTACTCCTGGTTAAGTGCTCAGAAATTGCCCCTGGCTTGGGGGGACCATATGGGACGCCAGGGAATCGAACCGCAGTCCTTCCTTGGCTAGCACTTGCAATGCAGACACTAACCTCTAACGCCACCTCGCCGGCCCCAGTTACCTTTTTTTTTTTAAGTTTAGTAAGCTGGGTTTTTTTTTTTTAAAGGATAAGTGTTTAAAAAAAAAATACAGTAGTAACGGTGTGAGAGTGGCAATCGCCATTGTTTGCATAGGCCCAGCAAAATACGGGGAAAACGGGGTGTGGGGGGTTGCTTTGGCCTAAATACAAGGAGACCTCACTCCTGAAGTTTTCTGGCATAAGACTGACTCTGGGCTCCAGGCATACCAGGCTGCCCAACCCCTGAATCATTCTTCGTGGTCCTGGTGAAACTTTTTCTGCACATTAGCTGTTGTTGGTGTCAGGTTCCTGTAGTTAAAGACTCTGGTTTCTGTGCATTTCCTTCATCGAAATCAGGATGATGTGGAGTGTCCTGTAGTTTCACCTCACCATTAGATGTGGAGAGACATGCCCTGCAAACAGGTTGTTGGTATTGCTAAGTCGTCTGGGTGTTAAGAGTAAGTAAGTCAATGCTAGAGCAGTGATAGAGTCTTCCCTGGTAGAAGTTTGCTTCCTGGTGATAGACAATTGTGGTTGTTTACATAGATGGTATCCATGGTTCAGGAGTGTATGAGATTCTTCTGAGGCCTGAGCCAAGTCATTATGCCAATGTTCAGTGTATAAGGCTTAACTGCATTACAAAATTTGTGTCCCTATCTCTTTTAGATAAGAAATTGTTTGCATATGTAATATTTTCCCATTTTAATGTGTCTATACAAAAGAGGAACAATGCCACAAGTTATTATTGGTGCATTTTGGGGTTGAGGGAACAAGTCCAACATTCCCCATAACTTGGTTCTAATATAAATTCTAAACAGAGTAACTCTTCTACCAGAATTCCTTATTGAACAGATCCCAAAGGGGGGGGGGGGAAACAGTGGACAAAATTGTCACTATATAAGAGGATATTCAAAAAGAGTTATAGATGTTAAGGGAATACATCTAAGATATACAAAGGAGATACACATGTCCCTTTTATGTTTTGAGAAATAATCAGGGAGAGGATATTGAATCCAGGACACCACTTTGGTCTATGATTTGGCTTTGAGTGGGGGCTTCTCAGAAACCAAGTATGGTAGCAAGCACAGGTACACAGTGAAGGAAAGTAGAGGATAGGAGGCCGCTGAGAGTAGATTAATAGGAACAAAGTATTGGTTTCTTAGGCTGAGAGTCTATTTTTCTACTTTGGGAGCTGGTGGCAGCTGGTTTGAGTGAGAATAATGATTTGCTTCAAGAGGAGCCAAGAACTGAGGGTAAAAATGGTTAAATGTGGGGTAATAGACAGTAGGGGTGAGAGTAAAGGACTAGAAATTAGTCTGTAAGGTGATGAGCCAATGGGGAAAGGAAAGTATACAACATAGACATTCTGTATATTGTAAACATAGATGACACCCTATGATATCTTCTTAAACTATCTAGTGCCCCTGTGTGGTTTGAGAATGGACACTGATCAGGAGGAAAGTTGGCAGTGACTTCGTGAGGGTGGGGGTTGGGTAAAGCCTGGGACACTCTATCTCAGGTCCTGGGGTCTCAAAAGCCTGGGGTCCCTTTTAAACTCCTCCCCGGCACCCACTTCGCTGGCCCCCTGGGCGGGGGCCCAGAGATAGCCCCGGAGTCAGGGAGTAAGGCTGTTGGGGGGAGGCCAAGACCCGCAGCCTCCCCTAAACTTGGCAGAAGGGCCTTCGGCCTGGAGTCTTGCTATTCCCCATGCTGGCCAAGGCTTCTGCTCCCAGAAGAGGAAATTAATTCCTTAATTATGCTGGAAGCTGGAAGTTTACTAGCCTGCTCCCCTCCCCGAGAATGAGGGGTTTTCTTGTTGTTTTGTTTTGGTTTGGTTTGGTTTTTGGGTCACAACCGGCCGCACTCAGGGGTTCCTCCTGGCTCTACACTCAGAAATCGCTCCTGGCAGGCTCGGGGGACCATATGGGATGCTGGGATTCGAAACACTGTCCTTCTGCATGCAAGGCCATGCAAGCCATGCCATTTCTCCGGCCCTGAGAATGAATTTTATCCTTTATTGCCTTTATCAGAAATCTCTTGCTATGGGCATAGAATAATCACACTCGTATGGAATATTAAAAACATATAATATGATGATAATATCCAGAGGTTATAGAGATGAGGGCCAGGAGGACCAGTCCATGAAAGGAAACTTGCTGCAAATAGCTGGGGAGTGAAGTTAAGACAAAGAAGGAACCACTATGGCAATAATTGGAAATGATCACTCTGGACAAGAACTGGGTGCAAAAAAAAAAAAAAAACTGAGTGCAGAAAGGAGGTAAAGTGATATGCATGATAAGGAAGAAAGAGAAGATATCTACACAGAGGCAGGCAAGGGGCAGGAGGAAACTAGGGACATTGGTAGTAGGAAATGTACTAGTGAAGGGTGTTATATGTTGTATGACTGAAACTCAACTATGAACAACTTGTAACTGGAAAATAAACATGATCAACTATATAACTATACAAGGTGTTTAAATAAAGTATTAAAAATAAAATGGAGGGGCCGGAGAGATAGCATGGAGGTAAGGCGTTTGCCTTTCATGCAGGAGGTTCGAATCCCGGCGCCCCATATGGTCCCCTGTGCCTGCCAGGAGCAATTTCTGAGCCTGGAGCCAGGAATAACCCCTGAGCACTGCCAGGTGTGACCCAAAAACAAAAAAAAAACAAAAAAAAAAATAAAATGGAGATATATTTTTAAATAAATCAGCATTTTCTATGCTTAGTAAGGGATAAGAAAAAATCCCTGGTCACCAACAGATTAGATAAAACCTATTCAAACTTAGTCTACTGATTCAAAGGTTAATCTCTTAGAGAAATAAACATGTTCACAGCAATACCAGGAAGTAAGGAGTTTTTAGCAACAGTTTGGATTAGGTCAGTCTATCTTAACATAAAATTAACATATTATTTGACATAAAATTAACTGGATTCTAGAATCCACCAAATCCACTCATAATCTCACTGGAAAGCTATACAGTATTTCTGAGCATCAGATGGCCCATGTACCAGCCAATATGCAATATATTTTTCTTTTAGAAATAGTTGCTTCTTCAGGTCCCCTGGGCTGAACTCCTAGTCCAGGGGGCCAAGATCCCCCCAAACCTGGTGGGTCTTCAGGGCCACGCCTGGTTAATCGGGCCCTGGGGGGAGGCGGGGGAGAAATCCCGCCCTTTGCATCCCAAAACTGCAGAGGCACGGCTGGGCTCAGACCACTCCACATGCCAGGATTTCTGGGTGTTTGACTGGTATGTGGGGGGCTCTGGGCAGGACAGCTAGCCACAGGTCCCCTGGGCTGAACTCCTAGTCCAGGGGGCCAAGATCCCCCCAAACCTGGTGGGTCTTCAGGGCCACGCCTGGTTAATCGGGCCCTGGGGGGAGGCGGGGGAGAAATCCCGCCCTTTGCATCCCAAAACTGCAGAGGCACGGCTGGGCTCAGACCACTCCACATGCCAGGATTTCTGGGTGTTTGACTGGTATGTGGGGGGCTCTGGGCAGGACAGCTAGCCACAGGTCCCCTGGGCTGAACTCCTAGTCCAGGGGGCCAAGATCCCCCCAAGCCTGGTGGGTCTTCAGGGCCACGCCTGGTTAATCGGGCCCTGGGAGGAGGCGGGGGAGAAATCCCGCCCTTTGCATCCCAAAACTGCAGAGGCACGGCTGGGCTCAGACCACTCCACATGCCAGGATTTCTGGGTGTTTGACTGGTATGTGGGGGGCTCTGGGCAGGACAGCTAGCCACAGGTCCCCTGGGCTGAACTCCTAGTCCAGGGGGCCAAGATCCCCCCAAGCCTGGTGGGTCTTCAGGGCCACGCCTGGTTAATCGGGCCCTGGGAGGAGGCGGGGGAGAAATCCCGCCCTTTGCATCCCAAAACTGCAGAGGCACGGCTGGGCTCAGACCACTCCACATGCCAGGATTTCTGGGTGTTTGACTGGTATGTGGGGGGCTCTGGGCAGGACAGCTAGCCACAGGTCCCCTGGGCTGAACTCCTAGTCCAGGGGGCCAAGATCCCCCCAAACCTGGTGGGTCTTCAGGGCCAAGCCTGGTTAATCGGGCCCTGGGGGGAGGCGGGGGAGAAATCCCGCCCTTTGCATCCCAAAACTGCAGAACCGCGCGGGGGCTAGGGCCCCCGCGCGTACTTCATATATTAAGTGCATTCCTACTGTTATGTTACTTTTTACGTATCCAGAATCTTTTTTATGTATCGTGCCCTTTCCCACATCCCTACAAAGCTCTTTTTTATTCCTTTACTCTCTATCCCCCCCAAACATCTCTAATCTACATTACTCTTTTTAATCAGTAGTGTACAAGCGTTATCACAGACCAAAGCCGTGCATTGTGTGTAACAACCCCAAACTGTTTCAAGATACATAAAATGGACACGTATTTCTTTAGAATATTTTGGTTTTTTTTCTCTGACAGCTATAATTCTTACTAAATGTTGTCTTATATAGTGACGATTCTAACCGCTTTTCTTCTCTTTTTGAGCTGTTTAACAAGGAATCTTAGAGAAAGAGTCCCCCAGATTAATGCTTATGATTGAACCATAATTGTTCTTATCACCCCCTTATGGGCCAAGAACACCACGTGGCATTGCTCCTTTTTTGCATAGGCACATTAAAATGGGAAAATACTATACATATAAATAAGATCCTATCTAATAGAGATTGGTACAGACTAATCTTATAGTGCAAAGGGACCTTACACCCTGAACATTGACATAACGACCTGGCACAGACCTCAGAAGAAAGGACATTCCCCTGAACCAGGGAAGCCATCCACAAAACATCCAGGCTGGTCTATAGCATCACCTGGAAGCAATCCTCTACCAAGGAAGACTCTACACTGCTCAGACATTGTCCTGCTCAAAAGAGACTTCCATTAACACTGAGAAGACTTAACAACAACAACGATTTGCTTACAGGACAGGGCTCCCTGCATTGCCCTTTGATTGTAAGGTGAAACCAGAGGACGCTCCACATCCTGACTTCAATGTTGGATATACAGATTCCAGGATCTTAAATACAGAAGCTTGATACCAACAACAGAGACTGTGTGAAAAATATAAGTGTGTTGGCACTACAGACAATGTCTTGGATTGGACGATCTAGCTTGCCTGGAGCCTAGAGTTGGTCTTGTGCCAGGAACCTTCAGGGGTCGGGTCTTTTTGTATTTAGGCCAAGGTTATTTCTTTCCATGTCCCTCATATTTTGGTGGGCCTATGCAAACAACAATTGCCACTCTAACACCATTTTTGCTGTGCTCCTTTGACTCTAATCCTTAAAAAGAACCCAGTTAAGATTTGAGGTCAACTTAAGCTAATATGCATGAATATGGAAATGTAAAAAAAAATGCTATGCCTGTAATGTTTAAGGAGTTATGTAAGTTTTATGGCTTTAGATTGCCTTGTGTGCTGTTAAGAAATATTATAGTGTGTTACAATCTTAATGTTCTTTGGATGAAATTTCAAAGTTGGGATATCAGCAAGGGGACTTCTGAGAATTATGTTATGTATTGTCCTTCCACTGTAACTTTACCTTGTCCTCTTTCTTTGCATCCTTGTTCTCATAATTACAAATAAAAAATTAAAAAAAAAAAAAAGAAATAGTTGCTTCTTTTACTTTTTCTTAGAAGAGCCTTTATGTTGAGAAAAGCATAGAGCCTGACTCTGTAGGATGGAAGTGTTTTAGTTTGTTTTATGGGCCACACAAAAAGCTGTACCTCATAGCTTACTCCTGGCTCTGTGTTCAAGGATTACTCCTGGTAGGGCTCAAATGGTACCAAGGAACAAACCTAGTTTGGCCTTGTGTGAGCAAGTGCCCTACTTGCTATATTATCTCTCCAACACCAAATGGAGTTCTTTGAAAATATATCCTACACTTAGAAAAGAAATTTGGGTTTAGGAGGAGTCTTCCATTTGTGTTTATGTTTTTTAAGTCACCATGAGATAGAGTTAAAAATTAATAGTTAAGTGTCATATAAAATTCCAATATTCATCTCTTCACCAGTGTTCATTACCTGCCACATTTCCCCAGATATCCTCCCATCCACATCCTCACCCCCAGACTGCCTTCAAGACAGACATTTTCCTTCTTTCTTCTCTCCCTCTTGTTTTCCCCCTTTTTTTTCCTTTTAGGAATACTGTTACTGAAGGGATATTATGCATATCACTTCACTTCCTTTCAATTCCCAGTTCTTGTTCAGAGTGATCATTTTCCATTATTATTATCATAATGGTCCCTTCTCTGTCTTAACTGTACCCCCATCATTTCTATTGTCATTGAGTATTATTCTCATAATATGAGTCTTTTTAATATCCTGCAGATGAGTGTCCCTCTCCCGCTATTCGTTTTCCTTATCATGAAACTCCGTGTCTATTCATATATGAAAAAATTTTATGATTTTTTATAGTATTCCATTGAGTAGATTCCCATAGTTTCTTTGTCCATTCATCTGTTCTTAAGAATTTGGGTTGTATCCAGGTTATAGCTAGTGTGAATAGTGCTGCAATGAACATAGGAGTGTAGATGCCTTTCCTGCATTTTGGTTTTGGGTCCCAGGAGGATATTCCTAGTAGTGGTATTATGGGTCATATGGGAGCTCACTTTCTAGTTTTCTTGTTTGGTTTTTTTTGGGATTTTGGGGTCACACCCGGCAGCTCTCAGGTGTGACTCCTGGCTCTCTGCTCAGAAATCGCTCCTGGATGGCTCAGGGGCCGATATGGGATGCCAGGATTCAAACCACCATCCTCTGCATGCAAGGCAAACGCTCTACCGCCATGTTTTCTCTCCAGCCCCCTCACTTTCTAGTTTTTTGAGAAAAAATTTATATTGTATTCCAAAAGGGCTAGACCAGTTGACATTCCCACCAGTAATGAATGAGAATCCCTTTTCCTTACATCTGGCTAACTCTAGTTGTACCTGTTAGAAAAGGTATTTGTTTTAGTTAGGTGATTGCGAAATCCTGCAGAGTATAAATGCTGGACTTTAGCATTTATACTCTTCCCAAAAGGGGGAGTTACTTTTTTTTTTTTTTTGGTTTTTGGGCCACACCCGGCGGTGCTCAGGGGTTACTCCTGGCTGTCTGCTCAGAAATAGCTCCTGGCAGGCACGGGGGACCATATGGGACACCGGGATTCGAACCAACCACCTTTGGTCCTGGATTGGCTGCTTGCAAGGCAAACGCCGCTGTGCTATCTCTCCGGGCCCAGGGGGAGTTTCTGACCAAAAAAAATAAATACATAAAACCCATAGCTTCTGCTTTTAGGAAAAACTGTCAGAGAAAACTGGCAATTAACATTTAAGTTATATAAATTAAATAAAATTTAAGTTACATGGAAACATTGCAGAGGAAAAAAGGAAAAACAGAACAATGAAGATCAGGAATCTTAGGGATCAAAGAGCTATCCAGGGGTTAAGGCATGTTCCTTGCATGTGGCTGATACTAGTGTGATCCTCAAGCAGCACCTGGAGCAATTTTCCAGCACAGAGCTAAGAGTGCGATGAGCCCTGAATGGTCAAATATATAAATATATACATGTTATTCAGGGATTATTCCTGGCTCTGCACTCAGGAATCACTCCTGGCAGTGCTTGGGGGATTATATGATCAAATCCCAGTCAGCCGCATCATGTCAAGATCATTAACTGCTGTACTATCACTCCAGCCCCAGATTGTGAAACATATTTTAATGGCAGAGCCAACATAATTTCCTAAATAATAGTTTAGTGTGAAAAATAAAGTCAGGGCCGGGCGGTGGCGCTGGAGGTAAGGTGCCTGCCTTGCCTGCGCTAGCCTAGGACGGACCTCGGTTCGATCCCCCGGCGTCCCATATGGTCCCCCAAGAAGCCAGGAGCAACTTCTGAGTGCATAGCCAGGAGTAACCCCTGAGCATCACAGGGTGTGGCCCAAAAACCAAAAAAAAAAAAAAAAGAAAAGAAAAATAAAGTCAAAAGCTTTCCACCTCAGTAACTAATAAGATAAGGAAAATGAAATGTTTCAAAATCTGACAAACAGGAGAGAGATAGTACAGTGTATAAAACTCTTGCCTTGCATGCAGCCAAACTAGGTCCAACCCTTAGCAACTGATATCGTCTCCTGAGACCCACCAGAAGTGATCCCTGAGTGCAGAACCAAGAATAACTCCTGAGCATTGCAAGATATGGTGCCCAAAAATAAAATTTGGAGGGGGTGGGCGTCACACCTGGCAGCGCTCATGGGTTACTCCTGGCTCTACACTCAGAAATCAACCCCATCTGGCTTGGGGGACCATATGGAATGCAGGGATTCAAACCACCATCCTTCTACATGCAAGGCAAACACATCACCTCCATGCTATCTCTCTGGCCCTCAAAAATTTTTTTTATTTTAAAAGTAAGATTGATATTCAGGTAAAGGCTTGATAATGTCTTTTACTCAGGAGAGCTGTGTGACCTGAAGACTTGCAAATATCTGCATTGAGTTTAAAATCATATGAGAAAGATAGGTCTGGTGAGATAAAGAGTAGGTAGGGTTCTTTTTTTTTTTTTTTTTTTTTTTTGGTTTTTGGGCCACACCCGGTAACGCTCAGGGATTACTCCTGGCTATGTGCTCAGAAGTTGCTCCTGGCTTGGGGGACCATATGGGACACCGGGGGGATCGAACCGCGGTCCGTCCAAGGCTAGCACAGGCAAGGCAGGCACCTTACCTTTAGCGCCACCGCCCAGCCCCAGGTAGGGTTCTTTTTTGTTTTACACACTGTCAAACCTGGTTCAATCCTCAACACCTTATCTGGTCCCCAAACCATTGCCAGGAATGATCCCTGAGCACAGAGACCAGAATAAGCCTTGAGCACTGCCAGGTGTGGCCCCAAAACCAAAAAGATGGGGGAAATAAAGTATACAAGGAGTAAGAGTATATGGTGAAGAGGAGTCAGGAATGAAGTGTTAGACACCATCAGAAATATAGGCCTGGAATCGGAGAGATAGTACGAAGGTAGGCATTTGCCTTACATGTAGAAGGATGGTGGTTCGAATCCCGGCATCCCATATGGTCCCCTGAACATACTAGGAGCGATTTTTGAGCATAGAGCCAGGACTAACCCCTGAGCACTGCCAGGTGTGATCCAAAAACCAAAAAAAGAAAAAGAAAAAAAAAAGAAATATAGGCCAAAAGTTATGGAAGTGAATTTGATCAAGATAGCAACTTGGTAGTAACTTAAACCAAAACAACCTATGATTAAGCTAAGTTATCAAATTCTCACATTGTTTCGATAATACCTACCCATTTTCAAATGATTAAACCACACAGTGGAACAAATTAATATATTATCTCACAATTTTCATTGTCAATAAATATAATAATCTTTTTTAAATTTGGGCCACACCAAGCAGTGCTCAGAACTTACTACTGCCTTTGTTAAGGGATCATTTCAGTCAGTGCACAGGGGACCATATGGGGTACTGGGGATCAAATACAGGTCTACCACATCAAGGCAAGCATCCTACCTCTATTTCTCTATCTCATCTTCCTATCTCTTGGACCAACTCTAGTAAATCTTACTAATAAAAGTTAGTTCAGTGCAGGGGGTATGGTTCAGTGGTAGGACATTCACCTTCCATGTGTGAGGACGTAGTATAATTCCCATCACCATAGGGTACTCTGCATACTGCCAGAAGCCAACCCATAAGAAACTCTCAGCACTGCTTAGTGTGGTTCAGAAAACAAAAAGGCCAACTCGTTTATCATTCATGTTATTATATACCAATTTATTGGGATTTTTTTGTTTTTGGGTCACACTTGGCAGTGCTCAGGGGTTACTTCTGCCTCTATGCTCAGAAATCGCTCCTGGCAGGCTCAGGGGACCATATGGGATGCCAGGACTTGAACCACCATCCTTCTGCATGCAAGGCAAATGCCCTACCTCCATGCTATCTCTCCAGCCCCTATCTACCAATTTTTTAATTAGTCAAAAAAGTAACATCTGTTATGGCCTCTTCTTACCACTCTTTTTGTTTTTGTTTTTGGGCCACACCTGGTGGTGCTCAGGGGTTACTCCTGACTCTGCGCTCAGAAATCACTCCTGGTAGGCACAGGAGACCATATGAGATGCCAGAAATCGAACCGGGGTCCATCCTGTATTGGTCATGTGCAAGGCAAATGCCCTACTGCTGTGCTATTGCTTCGGTCCCTCTTTGGTTTTTTTGGGGGGGAATTATACTTTCTTTTCATTTTCTTTTTTTTCTTTCCTTTTTTTGTTTTGTTTTGTTTTCGGGTCATACCCAGCAGCGCTCAGGAGTTACTCCTGGTTCTACGCTCAGAAATTGCTCCTGGCAAGCTTGGGGGACCATATGGGATGCCGGATTCTAACCACCATCCTTCTGCATGCAAGGCAAATGCCCTACCTCCATGCTATCTCTCTGGCCCTTTCTTTTCATTTTCTAAGTTATTTAATAAGCTTGAGCTTGAAACCAGAGAGTAAGTTATTTTTTACATTTTTTAATTAAAATCTTTATTTAAGCACCATGATTACAAATATGTTGTACCCAGCCTTTGTAATATCTCCTCCAGCTCCTCAGTGTTTGATGAACAACTATGAGGGAAGAAGAAAGTAAAAAGAAGAACAAAAATTATGAAAACATTTAAAATGGGAAAACACAGAGCGGGCAGAAGATGGCTATGGCTACAGCAACAACCTTGCAAGAGTGAGGGCATGCGTTTGATTTCTAGCATGCTGCAGGCACTGAGTATGACCGTGGCAGCTCTGCTATTTTGACCCTGGCAGGCTTGTTATGATCCTTGGCACTGCAGTGATTTCTGGCCACACCACAGCAAGGTTTGTGCAAACACCACAATGAAAGGATGCAACCACTAGAAAGCACACATCCAGGAGTGTAACTGTCTCAGCCTACCAATAAGCACGTGCAACCTATGGTGAGTACTAAAACCATAAAGTAGTACACAACACCATTGTGACAAGCCCCAGAAAGTATGCAAGCACTAGAACTTGAAATGTACTCCCTCAGGAATTTTAGTGGTTAGACCGACAACTACAGGAAAAACTGTGTAAGCTCCAAAACTGAACATGTTTATAATGCCAGATTATTGTGACAAAAGCACCAATGGAAGAAAGGGAAGGGGGAGAGCTAGATAAATTATTAATAGAAGAGATCTCATAAAGTTGTACAGGGTCTATTTTGTTTTGTTTTTGTTTTGGGACCACAGGGTCACTCCTAGCTCTGTGCTCAGAAATCGCTCCTGGAAGATTTGGAGGACCATATATGATGTCCAGAATTGAACCTGGGTCTGTCCAAGGCAAATGTCCTACTGCTGTGCTATCACTCCAGCCCCCAATTTTGAAACAAGTTCTAAAGATACTTAAAATACAAAATGACTATTTGAATTGTTCAGTAAAAATTTATATCAGCAAATGATTGAATCTATTTAACTAGTATGAACATTTGTAATTTTTTCAGAGTTCAGTAATCATTAGTTGGTTTTGGAGTTCTTTTTTAGTTGCTGGATCATACCAGCTGGCTTTTTGGTAGTGCTTGGAGCTCCATAGCAACTGGGACTTGTGACCTGCATGAAGTAGATAGACACAATGCCTTCTTCCTCTATTAAACAGATTGCCAGACAGATAAAATGCATTGGTCCAGAGGGGATTACAGCCACTTTCCAGCTCCATGTAGACCCCATGCCCCAGAATCTATGGAGCTGAGATTTACAACAACAGTGGCAGGCTCTGCCCCCTAATTCAAAAGTCACACCTTTTTAATTGAGGCCATTGTGGCTCAGATACCACCACCCTTTTGCATTCAATGACAGTTTTACAATCCTGTGTAGACATGACAGTGGCCACTCAACAATGTAAAGTTAAGGTCACTGGTAAACATGGTAGAGGAACAGCTTAAATTAACATATATTAAAATTTTGTTTTTGAAATGGAATTTCCCTGTCTGTGTTATTCAAAAGGAATAGGGCAAGTGGCTTTTTCTTTCTTTCTTTTTTTCTTTTTTCTTTTTTTGGTTTTTGGGCCACACCCAGCAATGCTAAAAGGTTACTCCTGGCTGTCTGCTCAGAAATAGCTCCTGGAAGGCAGGAGGGACCATATGGGACACCAGGATTCGAACCAAGCACCTTAGATCCTAGATCGGCTGTTTGCAAGGCAAACACCACTGTGCTATCTCTCCGGCCCTGCAAGTGGCTTTTTCAATTCCACAATTGACTTGCTGAATGTTAATTCTACCAGGGTTCCCATGGTGAGCCTCCAACCCAGCCTTCCATTCCCTTGAAGCAATTCCTAAGGACTGGCCACTGGTTGTGAATAACTTAAAAATTGTTTTTTTTTTTTTTTTGGGTCACACCCGGCGGTGCTCAGGAATTACTCCTGGCTGTCTGCTCAGAAATAGCTCCTGGCAGGCACGAGGGACCATATGGGACACCGGGATTCGAACCAACCACCTTTGGTCCTGGATCGGCTGCTTGTAAGGCAAACGCCACTGTGCTATCTCTCCGGGCCCTAAAAATTGTTTTTAAAACAATTTATAAAATTCTAATTCACCCAGATGACCATAAACATTTTGCATTTCCTGTTAGCAATCCACAGGTTTCAATGGGCTGCTCTACCCCAGAATGATTAACTCCTCTACCATGTGTCTATATTTTGTTGATATGGTTTTATGTCTTTCTTGCACAAGGTTTCCCATGATTTTATTATTCACTAAGTGGATGATATCTTGCTTGCGTGTTTTAGTGACCCGGAGCTTCAGAAATTATATAAGGAGGTGAGGACATACTTGCTGGCAGCCGGCTTACAAATTGCCACAGAAAAATTCAGATGCTGCCCGGTATGACTATTTGGATTATGTTCTTGAACGCACTACAGTGCATCCCCAAAAAATTTCCATCTACCTTAAAGACCTCAAAATTTTTAATGACTTTCAAAAATTGCTGGGAGACATTAATTAGATTCACCCCTCCCTCAGCATTACCCCACCCCTTGTTTGTGGTTGTTGGATTACACCCAGGGGTGCTCAGGGATTACTCCTGACTGCATTCAGGGGTCATTCTTGGCAGTACTTGAGGGGATTGTATGGGATGCTGAGGATCAAGCCTATGTCAGCCACTTGTAAGGCAAATTCCCTACCCACTGGGCTATTGCACCAGCCCTCATCGTTCCCAACTCAGAGCTTAATAAATTGTTCCTCATTCTTGAAAGGGACTCCACTGTGGATAACCCACGTTAATCCTGGAGGCTCAGAAGGAATTGGCATTTTTAATGGACTAGCTCCAGATGTCCTATCTTTCCCATCTTGCTCCTGAAGAAAAATTATGGTTATTGCTCTTTGCTACTTCTCAGAAACCCATTGCACAAGGCAGAGCAGTAGCACAGCGGTAAGACATTTGCCTAGCAAACGGCCAACACAGGATGGACCCTGGTTCATATCCAGCATCCTATATGGTCCCCCATACCTACCAGGAGTGACTTCTGCTCTCAGAACCAGGAGTAAAGCCTGAGCACTGCTGGGTGTGACCCCCCCAAACAAAACCCATTGCAGCTATTGCTCAGCTCTCAAGTCTGCTAGAATGACTCTTGACACAATAAACAGCATTGTACCTTTGTGCCATATTTGGAATCAATAATTACCCTTATAAATTAAAGGAAGACTGTGAGTTCATGCTCAATTGGGATATGATCCTCATGTAATTGTTTTCCCCATAGCTAAGAAAGAAATTGACTCCATTTTGCCCCTCAGCAATGTTCTTCAAAGAGCTTTAGCTGATTTTTCAGAACTTTCCTCCCACTACACAGCTAGGAAAGCTTGGGACTTTTTCAGAAAGGCTTCCTATATAATCTTTCCCATCATCTTTTCTCCCCCATTCACAATGCTTCGGTGTATTAGATTGACAGCTCCTCCTCATTGGGCCCTACATGACCAAAGCAGTGTATACCAACTATAATTCTGCCCAACAAATAGAACTCATTGCTTTGATTTATTTACTTTCCTATGTATCAGGCCCATCTAATATGGTGAGCAACTCAACCAATGTGGTTGGTTTTCCCAGAATCATCACTGCTTCTCTAAATGCTCATAACCATGCAGTTCAGGATTTGCTTCAGAAATTACAAGCTCTTTTACAAAAGTGCTCTGAACTTATTTTCATTACTCATATTGGATCTCATTCTGGTCTCCCTGGACTGATGGATCAAGGATATGAAACTGTTGATTACTTAGTGGCACCAGTCTTTACCTCATCTATGGAAGAGTATCAGGCCCTACACATAAATGCCCAGCACCTTACATGTATATTATCTCATCTCATTACGAAAAGCCAGGCAAATTGTCCATGCTCATCCTGTCTGTGCCCCTTTACATTGTACCTCCATGTGGCAGGAAGTAATCCCAACCTCTGCAGGCAAATAAATATTAAATGTTACCTTTAAAAAAACACACACGGGCCGCGAGGTGGCGCTAGAGGTAAGTGTCTGCCTTGCAAGTGCTAGCCAAGGAGGGACCGAGGTCCGAGGTTCGATTCCCCCCCCTCCCCGCGTCCCATGTAGTCCCCCCAAGCCAGGGGCAATTTATGAGTGCTTAGCCAGGAGTAATCCCTGAGCATCAAATGGGTGTGGCTGAAAAACAAAACAAAAAGAAAAAAGAAAACACACACACACACAATAAAACCCTTTTCTTCATATAGTCATTGGCCTTATTCTTACTGTATCTGGGCTGTCTCTATGACTTCTGAAAGAGCTAAAGTCATTTGTTCCTTTTGTTACAATGTTTTTCTCTCATGAGCATTCCCTATATCATCAAAAATGATAATGGCCCAACCTACAATAGTAAAACTTTTCAATTATTCTGATAATGAATAGCAAATCCAACACATCACTGGTATCCTCTATAATCCTCAGGAACAAAGCATTGTTGACCTTGTTCATAGAACCTCAAAGTACAATTATTAAAAAACAAATAAGAGAGTATGCTCTAGTTGACTTCTTATCCTTAACATTATTCTCTTTAAATTTTTTAATTTACCTCAAGGAGAACCCCACCCAGATGCTGAATGACACTTTCAAGAAGGTGCACAGGCTCAGAAAACAGTTAATTCACCTATCTGGGTGAAAACTGACAAAGAATGGATAGCAGAAAACTTCATTCGAGGAAAACAGCTATGCTTCTATTTCCACAGATGGCAGCCCCATCAAGAAACTGGACCCCGGGGCCGGTGAGGTGGCGCTAGAGGTAAGGTGTCTGCCTTGCAAGTGCTAGCCAAGGAAAGACTGTGGTTCAATCCCCCAGCGTCCCATATAGTCCCCCCAAGCCAGGGGCAATTTCTGAGGGCTTAGCCAAGAGTAACCCCTGAGCATCAAACAGGTGTGGCCCGAAAAACCAAAAAAAAAAAAAACTGGATTCTATTATGCCTCATCAGAAGTCAAATTCTCAAAAAGGCCTCTGCCTCTTTCAACACATTATGAAGCCACATTAGGGATCTGACCCAGAGAAGCTATTCCCAGAACCTCCTGCACTTGGGTCACCCCTAAAAAAAAAAAAAAAAAGCAGTCGTGTCCTTCAGCCCCTAAATACCTCAGTTCCCAAAGGAGGAAGAAGCCCCTTTTAACTTTCCTCTAGGATCTCTTGATCCTATTTGAATCAGTCACTATATTGCTGGCTAAACTGTGTGTTCTACCTCTCTAGCTTTTAACAGCTCTTTTGCTCTCTGCCCCATTAAAAACAGGTAAATTGCATCTAACTCTGGTCGTGTAAGATGTTGCAAATTACTGTGATTAGCTTTTTCAGACCACATTGTTAATTATTTTGCCCAGTTTGGGGGAAAAGCATGACACTGTTAAATTCTAAATGGTTCATAATAATCTTAGTGAACGTTTCCTAAATGCAATACTTGATTGTGAATATCCAAAAGCAACTTGTTTATTTATAGAATTGATTTAATTTTGTTTGTTTGTTTGTTTTTGGGCCATACCCGGTGACATTCAGGGGTTGCTCCTGGCTATGCACTCAGAAATAATCGCTCCTGGCTTGGGGGACCATATGGGATGCTGGGGATTGAACCCAGGTCTGTCCTGGGTCAGCCACATGCAAGGCAAAAGCCCTACAACTGTGCTATCACTCTGGCCCCAGAAATGATTTAATTTTTTTATTCAAGAAAATGTTCAGGGGCCGGAGAGAGAGCACAGCGGCATTTGCCTTGCAAGCAGCTGACCCAGGACCTAGGTGGTTGGTTCGAATCCCAGTGGTCCCCCGTGCCTGCCAGGAGCTATTTCTGAGCAGACAGCCAGGAGTAATACCTGAGCACAGCCAGGTGTGGCTCAAAAACAAACAAACAAACAAAAAAAAAACAAAAAGAAAAAGAAAAAAAGAAAAGAAAATGCTCAAGTTCTTTAATAAGTACCATAGAGTTCAATTTTGTTCTGTTCAGTGTAAGAATATCTAGCAACTTGTTTCCAAGTTAAGTATATCTGCAGAAATGTTCTGTTTGTTTAGAGAAGTCTATAGAAAAGGAACTTAAGATGCTCTAGACTCATATTACAGTGCTTTTAGATATTAACATCATCCCAGAGTGTCTTGTAAAACACCAAATAGCTCTGTCCTTCCAAGGATAGAAAGGACCCTTTGCTGATCCAGGGTCTGATCATTTTAAATGAAATTCCTCTATATAATTCATATGGTCTTTTTTTTTTCTTGGTTTTTGAGTCACACCCGGCAGCACTCAGGGGTCACTCATGGCTCTATGCTCAGAAATCGGTCGTGGCAGGCTCAGGGGACCATATGGGATGCCTGGATTCAAACCACTGACCTTCTGCATGCAAGGCAAATGCCTTACCTCCATGCTATCTCTGGCCCTCATATGGTCTTTTACTACTTCAAACCCAAACCAGTTAATAACCTGAACTTTATTAGAATTAACATAGCATGAAAATCTTTAGCTGGGGCTATTATCACTGAGTCCTAAACTCATAGTTTGTATGGAATCCACTCAGACCATTTGGGTGGGACAATGGTCCTTGATTTACAAAATTGTCTGAGTTAAAAAGAGCTTAAACTGGGCCCGGAGAGATAGCACAGCGGTGTTTGCCTTGCAAGCAGCTGATTCAGGACCAAAGGTGTGGTTGGTTCGAATCCCGTTGTCCCATATAGTCCCCCGTGCCTACCAGGAGCTATTTCTGAGCAGACAGCCAGGGGTAACCCTTGAGCACCGCCGGGTGTGGCCCAAAAACCAAAAAAAAGCTTAAACTGATATTCTCTTAGACACCAGAAGCTTCCCTAGTGACTTCTGCTAAAGAGATAGTAAAGAAACTTTAAACCAGTTATTAAAATTTCCAATTCCTAGGAATCTTCTCATGAAGGTAAGCTTGGCTGTAAAGTTATCATATGTTAAATTATGCATTCGTCATTCTCAAACTATCAGCTTTTACTATACATATCACAAAAACTAATGAGTTCCAAAAACTGTGAAAAAAGTTGACAGCATTGGTACTACTGATTTCAGGATCTTGCCTCTTGCAAAGTAGCACATAAGGAGACCACGCCTATCAAGTCCATCTCAATTTCTTGTTTTGTTTTGTTTTGTTTTTGGGTCACACCCGGCAGAGCTCAAGGGTTACTCCTGGCTCTAAGCTCAGAAATCGCTCCTGGCAGGCTCGGGGGAGCATATGGGCTGCTAGGATTCGAATCACTGTCCTTCTGCACGCAAGGCAAATGCCTTACCTCCATGCTATCTCGCTGGCCCCAATTTCTTGTGTTTAGTAAACAGAAAAGGGGGAGATGTAGCTAAACACACAGCACACATTCTGCTTTCCCTTAAACTCCTAAATCACATCCTACTTTGCTCTAACCTGATTGGCTAAGCACACTGTAAATATCCCACTCCACCTAAAATAAATCAAGTTATCTTCCCAAAGTGGCTTGTGGATGGTTTGAATCTGTAAGTGCTCTACTTGCTTGGGATCCAATAACACCAGCATTATCTACACTCCAGTCAATAACTTTCAAAAATAGTTTCCCATCAATTAAAAATGAGGCATACCTATACTACTGATCTCAGGGTTTGAAAATCACATAAAAGAATATGTGAAAATACCATAGGAAGTGTGAATATAACTATTATGACCTGTGGTCAGTTCACTAAAGATTTCCGACCTTTCTGTAATGGCTCAGGGGTCACAGAGGCAAAAGCCATCCTGCTCATGCCCCCATTTACAGAATTACATGAATCTCCAAAATCACTTCTAAATCTAAATCACTCTAAATCACTTTAATTCTTTTCCTGAGTCTGTAATACTGGCTCCTGTTCTGGAAGTGGCAATCAGACTAGAAATAAGCAGAAATCCAACTTTGAGGAATTTCTTTTTCTTTTTTCTTCTTCTTTTTTTTTTTTTTTTTACACCCTACCAGTGTGCTATCTCTTCGGCCTTTTTTTTTTTTAATATATATATTTTATTTAAACACCTTGATTACATACATGATTGTGTTTGGGTTTCAGTTATGTAAAGAACACCACCCATCACCAGTGCAACGTTCCCATCACCAATGTCCCAAATCTCCCTCCTCCTCACCTGACCCCCGCCTGTACTCTAGACAGGCTTTCCATTTCCCTCATACATTCTCATTATTAGGACAGTTCAAAATGTAGTTATTTCTCTAACTAAACTCATCACTCTTTGTGGTGAGCTTCCTGAGGTGAGCTGGAACTTCCAGCTCTTTTCTCTTTTGTGTCTGAAAATTATTATTGCAAGAATGTCTTTCATTTTTTTTAAAACCCATAGATGAGTGAAACCATTCTGCGTTTTTCTCTCTCTCTCTGACTTATTTCACTCAGTATAATAGATTCTGTGTACATCATGTATAGGAAAATTTCATGACTTCATCTCTCCTGACAGCTGCATAATATTCCATTGTGTATATGTACCACAGTTTCTTTAGCCATTCGTCTGTTGAAGGGCATCTAAGTTGTTTCCAGAGTCTTGCTATGGTAAATAGTGCTGCAATGAATATAGGTGTAAGGAAGGGGTTTTTGTATTGTATTTTTGTGTTCCTAGGGTATATTCCTAGGAGTGGTACAGCTGGATCGTATGGGAGCTTGATTTCCAGTTTTTGGAGGGATTTCTATTGTTTTCCTTTAGTATCATAATAAATTTCAATTCCTACCTTCATTACCCTTATTCCTCTTTTTTCTCTTTCTATAATCAGTGTACAGAATCCGAATAGAAAATAATGTCATGGGATAAAAAGTCATTTAACATTACCCCCACTTTCTGAACCCTGTCCTGTTGTAAACATGTTCATTAACTTCTGGGAGAAAAGTTCTCTGGTTTTTCCCAGTGAGTCCAGAAATTGAAAAGCATGAAGAGTTGGTACAGTTTCTTGCATCATTTCAAACTCCCCCTCCAACAAAACAAAGAAGGGATTGTAAATGCAGTTTTTGTGCAGTTCACTGAGCAGCCTGCGGGTCAGGGGAGGGGGCTTGTGTGATTGGTTTGGTTATTTGCTTTTGTTTGTTTGTTTCTATTTTCTGGAATATTTTTAAGAAACTCAATTTCTGAACAGAACAGAATTTCTGGGCCAAATTCAGTGTACATCTTCTGTTTAGGTTCTCCCCTTGTAGAGTCCCTGACATGACATGAGCTAAAACAGCTACTACAACTTCATCCCAGACTTGATCTAGTACACTCACAACAGGTGGGGGCAGTTTGTAGCTCACTTCACAGAGCTGGCAAGCCTGGTCCTGCTCAGGGGGTGAATAGGATGAAAGTGCAAATGCCACAGAGCGCTTCCGGGAGAGCTGCCAGTAATGGTTCACAGTTGTGAAACAACAGTCTCATTGTATGTGAGCTCATATAAGTGTTGCCAAATTTATTTCATGTCTCTCTTCATGTCTTTGGTTTAGAAGGAAATTTGGCTTATTCATTATTTGGCTAAAGAATGACGATCTTGTCCAATTTGATTATTTGGTTAAATTGTTTGGTTTATAGTTGTTGGGTTTTATTTTTTTAAGTTTTTGATCAGTTTAAACAAAATACTTGAAACATTAAAGAATGTGATTGAAAATCAGAACTGAAAATTCACATGGATAAAATTTTATTTATATATTATACCAAAGGGAAAACCGATACTCATCTAGAGTGGCTTTGTCCAAATTTTCAATAGTGATAGTGTTTACTGTTTACTTCTTTTTTAAAAACTTCATATAAAATACAACTAGGAAAATATACAAATTTTAAAACTTTTCAGGTAATTAATGGTCATAAAATACTGAAACTAAAATTTAAAAATGTCATTTTCTAAGAGCCATAATTGTGGGTTTACTTAGAAGTACATACCCACAGTACCAAACATTATTCAATTTATAATAGCATTGTGAGCAGTTTTAAACTTTAAAACCTTTAAAAATTAACCAGAAGTTGTTATAAACTACATAAATTTTTGTATTAGTCTTCCAGTGCTCCCAGAAGCTCTACAAAATCAGTGATGTACCATTCAGCATTGTCCTTTACTTGTTGTCTGATCACATTCCCACCAAAGCCAATGAATATATCCTAGTAAAAAAAGAAAAAGAAATAATTAATGCACACACAGTAGCAGCAAATAATAATAATAAGAATAGTGTACAAACAAGTCAACTGATAAAAAAGTCTATCAGTCTGACACAGGCAGCCTCCCAAGCTGGAGTCTTCTCCTAGCCTGAATGACATACAACTCTGCTACAGCCGCACTCAGCAAGGGAGACCATGATCCCTGTTCTCTTATCATCATAACTGCTACTGATGAATGAAAATATAAACACCTCAACGGATGAAAGTCTGAGTTCTCTGTGTGATGGCAAACACATTCTGGCCTGGCAATTTCAAAGATCAAAGAGAAGCCTGGATCACAGAGAGGCCCTGTGAGTGACTTCAGTGACCTTTCTGAGGAAAAGATATTACTTGGGCCTAAAGGAGATAGAAACACTACTTTATCCAGTTTCTGTCTGTTTTGATGTCAAGTATAGAACTTAGAACCTTAAAACATGCAAAAGCACATATTCTACTCCTGAGCCACATGTAGGCTAGCATTCTTACTTTTCATCATTAAAACTATTTCAAGTGAAGCCCTCTAGAGATAGTACAGCAAGCAGGTTTTTTTGTTTTGTTTTGTTTTGTTTTTGCATGTAGCAGACCCCAGTTCTAGCAGCAGCAGCAGCATCCAGTACGAATTCTCAAGCCCACAAAAAGTCATTTCTGAGTGCAGAGCCAGGAGTAACCCCTTAGCACCATAGATATGGCCCTCAAAACCAAAAGCAAACAAATAAAAACTGTTTAAATTACATTGTTCTATTCTTTCTACTAAACAATACCTTCCTTTGAAAAATCTTTCATTTATTTGTTTTCTTGTGGACCATACCAAGTTCTGCTCAAACTCACCCCTGGTAAGCTCAGGGGACCATATGGAGTGCCAGGGATTGAAAGCAAGCACCCTACTGTCTCTCCAATCCCGCTTTTACTTATTATTAATAAATATTTTACCTTATGGTCCGGAGACCACACCTGGCAATGCTCAGGGACTATTCCTGACTCTATACTCAGGAGTTACTCCCAAGTTACACTCAGGAGATCAGAGGTACCTGGGACTGAACCCCAATCTCCCACATACATGTACTCAGCATTATGAACTATTATACTTCTCAATGAATAACCTTTCAAAATGGCATATTTTTTCTGACAGAATATAACCACATATATGTACTAATTAGTACATATATCATTCTCTTATAGTCCTTTTGGCCTTTTCCTTTCATTTTCATACAAAGAGGGGCTGTGGTGATGATTACATTTGAGGTCATAGTTAAATTACATTCCAGTTAAATTTAACATCTCCTAACATCTTCCTGCCTCTGTGCAGCACTTTTTACATTCCAGCACCAGTTGAACTAACTCTCCAGGGCTACCAGTGACCTAAAGATCACACCAAATGAGGCCCAAGTGATAGCACAGGGGGTAGGGCACTAGCCTTATATGTGGCCAACTCAAGTTCGAACCCCAGCGTCATATGGTCTCCCAAGCCTGCCAGAATAATTCCTAAACACAGAGCCAGGAGTAACCCCCTCAGTACCCCTGGATGTTCTCCCCCCCCCAAAAAAAAAAACTAAAGAAAACCAAAGATCTGGCATGTGGGTATTCAGCAGTCCTTGTTCACTGACCAACTAGGACTATGGCAAGTACATCAACTCTCTCTCTACTACTTTCCAAAGGTTAGGCATTCATGTGATAGCAATAGAATCCTCAAACCCCCATAAGAGCCATCGTCCGGCAGGTGTATGACCTCTCAGTTTAGTCAGCATTGCCATCTTTTTCCTATTTTTTGTGTCATTCCGCCAGTGCTCAGGAGTTACACCTGGAAGTGCCAGGTATTGAATCCAAAGCTCCTGCAAGGAAGCCATATACTCCAGACCTTTGAACCATCTTCAAGTCCCATGTGCCATCTTCTGACTGGTAGAAATATTTCACTTTTTTTGCATATATCTACAGTTGGGTTGGAAGTTTCTGAACAGTTCTGCATTTTTACTACTGGGCATTCCTCACCTACACTAACACAGTGTCAACTCCAGATGAAAATCACTTAAGGGGCCGGAGAGATAGCATGGAGGTAAGGTGTTTGCCTTTCATGCAGAAGGTCATCGGTTCGAATCCCGGCGTCCCATATGGTCCCCTGTGCCTGCCAGGAGCAATTTCTGAGCATGGAGCCAGGAGTAACCCCTGAGCACTGCCGGGTGTGACCCAAAAACCACAAAAAAAAAAAAAGTCATTTAAAAAAAAGAAAATCACTTAAGGATATATTATCTTGAACTGATTTAAGTAATGTTAACTTGATTTTTTTTTCTTGTTTTGTCTTGTTTTTTGTTTTTGTTTTTGAGCCACACAGACACAAAGGCGCTCAAGGGTTACTCCTGGCTCTGGACTCAGAAATCACTCCTGGCAGGCTCGGGGACCATGTGGGATGCAGGGATTGAACCAGGATCGGTCCCGAGTCAGCAATGTGCAAGGCAAATGCCCTACCTGTAGTGCTATTGCTCTAGCCCTAAGTAATGTCAACTTGAAAGAAACAAAAATATTCTTTAATTGGTGGAGAGAGGTTGACACTAGTGATGGGACTGATGCTTGAACACATATTGCTAAAGCTCAACTATGAATAACTTTATATATTACAGTGCCTTAATTAAAAAATTAAAAAGATTCTTTAACCACTTTGGGTTAATTATTTACAAAGAAAATTACGAATTTCAGATCTCAAGAAACTAGGTCCATTTACTACATATTTGGCTCATTTTTTTCCTTTCCTTTTTCTTGTAAGGCAAACACCCTATCTGTTATGCTATCACTCTGGCCCCAAGCTTCTTTTTTTTTTAATTAAAATGAGATGATAAAGGTAAAGTTTACGGGCCCGAAGAGATAGCACAGCGGCGTTTGCCTTGCAAGCAGCCGATCCAGGACCAAAGGTGGTTGGTTCGAATCCCGGTGTCCCATATGGTCCCCCGTGCCTGCCAGGAGCTATTTCTGAGCAGACAGCCAGGAGTAACCCCTGAGCACTGCCGGGTGTGGCCCAAAAACCAAAAATAAATAAATAAATAAATAAAAAAGAAACATCAATTCTGAAAAATAAAACAGTTTAATACAGATTCATTAGCAA
Source organism: Suncus etruscus (assembly GCF_024139225.1). Classification (NCBI taxonomy): domain Eukaryota; kingdom Metazoa; phylum Chordata; class Mammalia; order Eulipotyphla; family Soricidae; genus Suncus; species Suncus etruscus. The sequence continues at coordinate 66,846,004 of NC_064862.1, forward strand.
ATCTATTTCCCCATCATTTAAAAGAAAAAAATAGTACTTTATCTCAAAGCATTGTTACAAAGACTAAATGAGATAAATTGAAGAAATGTTCATCAAATATAAAAGAACACGGGTTAAGTTTTTTGCTTTGTACATGGCCAACCCAAATTAATCCCTGGCACCATATATGGTTCCCTGAGTACTGCTAGGGGCAATCCCTAAGTGCAGAGCTGGGAATAAGGTATACTGGGTATAGCCCAAATGATCCCCACCCCAAGTATCCAAGTATACATAAACATACATGTATGCAGATATGTACACACATACAAATTTGGGTATATGTAGGCATTTAAATTTTTTGTACATTATTATTTGTACAATTATTTGGAGAAATAAATTCGAATCATGATGAACACACATTTTGGCTTAGAGATGGCAACTATACTCAGGTACAAAGGGCCACTGAAAGTTTGAACATTTTAATTCATTATTCACAACCCCTCTTGAGTTAGCAAAAACTAAAATGGCATTTAAATCTGAATTTGAGAATTATTTTAGATATTTTAAAATAATGACAGATGTTTTGTTCTAAATCAGCTGTTTAAAATTAAAATATAACTAAAAAATGTACAATTTCATACATACAGCAGGAGGACAAGCTTCCATATCTGTAGCTCCATCTCCAACCATGACTATTTTCTTAAAATGGAATTTTTCTTTTAGAAATTTAATAACTTTTCCTTTCCCTCCGGATTCAGCTGTTGGCTGCATCTCATCAAAACCTGCATATTCACCTTAAAAGAGTAGTTAAGAGTTATATCAGAACTATGTAAGTTGAATTAGTTTTTTCTATTTAATATACTCATATAAATATTATTGAGGAGACTCAGTAAACCTAGTCTGGACTTCCACACCTCTTTACTCTAATAAACAAACACTATTTTTTGGATGATTTGGTTTTGGATTGTTTTATTTCAGCAATGTGATTTATAATACATGATAGAATTTCATCACACACTGTTCCAACACTACACATACCACCACCAGTGTTAATGTCCCCCACCAATGTCTCAAGGTCCCTTTATGCACCTGCCCACCCTACAACCCTGTATCACCTCACTTTCATCAAAGTAACCAAGAATTTTATCAATGTCCTTATTAAACTTTGTTTTTCAAATTACAAATACCTCTTGTTAAGTATTTGTACAAACACCAATTCGTACAAATTTGGTTTCTAAAAAAAAAAAAAAAGAAAATGTGGTTTGTACACCAATTTTTACAAACACTTTTGGTGTTTACCTTGAGGTAAATTAATTTATAATCTTAGTTTCTTGAGAAGTAATTCTTAAACACTGTTAAGGTGACAGAGTACTGTGAAATAATATATTAAATTTGAAAAGCAAATACATGATTTTACTTAAAAGGAAATTTCTACTTATACTTTCTTATTTCCATTCTTTTTTAATTATTAATATCTTTACTTAAACACCTTGATTACAAACATGATTGTAGTTGGGTTTCAGTCACGTAAAGAACACCCCACTTCACCGGTGCAACATTTCCATCACCAGTGTCCCAAATCTCCCTCCTCCCCACCCCACCCTCACCTGTACTCAAGACAGGCTTTCTACTTTCCTCATTCATTCACATTGTTATGATAGTTGTCAGTGTAGTTATTTCTCTCACTGCACTCACCACTCTTTGTGGTGAGCTTCATGTTGTGAGCTGGACCTTCCAGTCCTCCTTTCTTTGTCTCTGAGAATGATCTTATTTCCATTCTTAAAGTAATTACTATACTTGCTTTTTCTGTTGTTGTTTGGTTTTTGAGCCACCAGTATCCAAGGCTTACTCTTGGCTTTGTACTCAGGGATCACTCCCAGTGGGACTTGAGAAGTACAGGGATCAAATTTGGGTCAGCCACATATGAAGCAAACACCAGTCAACAAAGTTTGATCCCTAGCACCACTTATCCCACAACCCTAAGTATAGAGCCAGGAGTAAGCCCTCATCAGCATTGCAAAGACAACAAAAAAATGCTTACAAACATAAAATTATTAAATTATTTTGTTTTAAGAATATTTACCACTTTGTGACAAAATTGGAGACATCTTGGGGCTTAGGACATGGTTCAAAAGAACGGAGTTCTTGGTTTGCTTGTGGGAGACCAGGGTTCGATCCCTGACACAGGATGGCACCCAAGCTCCACAGAGAATGACCCTAAATAGAACCAGGAGTAGCCTCTAGCATCACTGGATGTGGCCCAAAGACTAAAACTCAATTTGGAAACATTTTTAAATACTTATCCATACACAGATAGATGATTACACGGATTCTTTTACTTTGGGGCCTAAGAGCTAAAACAGGGATAAAGGCATATGCCTTGTATACCACTAATCTCATTTTTTTGTTTTTGTTTTTGGGGCCACACCCATTTGATGCTCAGGGGTTACTCCTGGCTAATCACTCAGAAATTGCCCCTGGCTTGGGGGGACCATATGGGATACCGGGGGATCGAACCTTGGTTTTTCCTTGGCTAGTGCTTGCAAGGCAGGCCCTTACTTCTAGCGCCACCTCACCGACCCCACTAATCTCATTTTGATCCCAACACTAACTATGGTCCCCCAGCATCACCAATACCTAAATGCACAAAGCAGGAGCAGGCCCTGAGCACCTCTGGTGGCCCAAAAACAAAACACATAAGTTGTTATTACCATTAAAGTAGAATTTTAGCCTATTGGCAAATACATTGGTTGATGGAATGTTGAGCTTTGAAGCAACATGCTCTACAATGCTCCTAAAGCCACCGGATATTAGAAAAACTTGCACATTCCGTTCATGTAGACGACTTACAAGCTCCCTGCAAAAAACAAATATAAAGTATTAAACAATGATTTTATATAAACTAGAAAACTTGCAAAGGAATCTGTAACACATTTTTACCTATATGCATTTGCCCAGGTTACATCAGATATATATTACCTGCTCAATTCATGTTTTGTGTGTGTCATTTTTTTACATGCACTTAGAAATTATTGGCTGGCATCTGGTCTACAAACATAAGATCAAAAGATGTTTCAAGTGCTCCCCTGGGAAAAGATCACCAATACCTAAATGCGCAGAGGCAGGAGCAAGCCCTGAGCACCTCTGGGTATGGCCACACAAATAAAGTGATGGTAAAATGCCTTCAGAAAGGCAAGGACCCCAGAGTTTCCACCAGAAAAATGCACACAGACAGCAGGTGCCTCTTACCTTATGCCTGGGGTCAGATGTGGGGGATGCTCTGCTATGAGTCGTTGCACCTGTTCCCTGGAGGGCTGGATCAAAGCTAAGCGTTCTGTGAGGGCAGCCTTGAAAGGCACTGTTCCACCCATGGCTCGCCGTGTCCTAGGAGAAAGACTCAGTCAGGAGGCCAACTCAGCTGTATTCCAAGCTCCTTCACAAGGAAGAGCTGTCTAGAACCTCACTGTATTTCTTTGAAATACAAAGAATGAGACCTAGGAATAAACTATTGAAGGTTTTCTTGAGACTCACATTAATATTTTTTATTTACAATAATATCCATGGGGCTGGAGAAATAGTACAGTAAGCAAGGTGCTTGCCTCATATGCACTCATATGCACTTGAACCCGGGTTCAAGTCCCAGCTTCCATTATGATCTCCTGAGCACCACCAGGAAAACTTATGAGTATAGAGCCAGGAATGATCCCTAAGCAAGTGTGACCCCAAAACTAAAAATAAACAAATAAATAAATTTAAAAAATGGGGCCACATATGGCAGTGCTCAGGGGTCATTGGAGCTATCTTATGCAATCTGGAAGTGTCATACAGTACCATCAATACAGTCTGGTCTCACATATGATGAACTATCTCTTGACCCTCACATCAGCATTTTGCAGTTATGTCCTTTGCATCCACAAGTATACCATCCAATAATCGAGAAAACCACATATATTAACCATGGGCACCTTCCTGAATGTCAAAGAAATCTTGACTTTTTGCCAATCAAGAATGAAACCAAAGGTCAGATACTGTTGAATTAAACAAAGTTGAACAGGCCATGGTCTGGAGCCAGCAGGAGGCACTAGGTAGGCCAGAGGGCAAGGAGTAGCTAGCTCACTTAGGAATCCACTGATTAGGAATCCACTGAGACACTGAACCCAAACTAGTTTTCTGGCACACTATAAAGGACACACTTTAAATCATAAGCAAATTAACAGACAACTGGAGACCTCTCCTCTAGGCAGTCTTCTTTGGCTAGTAATACTCATTATCCCCCTGACCACCCTAAAAACATGTCTGACTCCTAATTGTCTGAGGCAACTCTTTTTTCCCCATAAATACTTAGAGAAATGGGTGACTGGTTATTATAAACACCAAAATCACTTCTAACTGATGGAATAAAAAGCCTAGCATAGGGGCTGGTGAGGTGGCACTAGAGGTAAGGTGTATGCCTTGCAAGCGCTAGCCAAGGAAGGACCGCAGTTCGATCCCCCGGCATCCCATATGGTCCCCCCAACCCAGGGGCAATTTCTGAGCACTTAGCCAGGACTAACCCCTGAGCATCAAATGGGTGTGGTCCCAAAACAAAAACAAAAACAAAACAAAACAAACAAAAAAAAAAGCCTAACATAATAGCATAACAGGTAGGGCACTTGCCTTGCATGTAGCAGACCCAGGTTCAATTTTCAGCATCCCATATCCCCGTAGCACCGCCAGAAATGATTCCTGACTGCAGAGCCAGGAGTAACTCCTTAGCATCACCCCCCCAAAAAAAGATAAACATAAAGAAAAAAAAGCCTAGTGTAATTTTGTTTCATTTCATAACCAGGAACTAAAAATTTTAAATCCAGGAGTTGAGGCTCTGATCCCATCTGTTGACCAAATAATTCTTTCTGCAATATCTGTGGTCATTTTATAAAGTTAATAAATGCTACTCTTGGGGCCAGAGTAGGGCATACAGACAACCCAGACTCGATCTCTAGCATTTCATATGGTCCCCCAAGCATGCCAGGAGTAATTTCTAAGTGCAGAGCCAGGAGGAACCCCTAAGAACTGTTGGGTGTTCCCTCCCAAAAATAAATAAATAAGTAAATATATGCTACTCTTACATTTCAGACACAGCATCCTCAACGCCACAGAATTTGGCCAGTTCATCAATTCCTTCTTCTCTGATGACTGTACTATCAACATCAAAACAAACTGCATCTGCTGAACAGAAGAGTTTCTTCAGTTCTGAGTGGGAGACCATCCTTGGAAGAATTTTCCTCCTACAATAGAAAAAGAAATAGATATTTAATATCTATTTAATATTTATATTTAATATAAATATACAATTTATAATGTGTTGTTATTAATATAATAACTACCATTTTGTATTTTGTAATAATATAATAATTAAATATATAATTAACTATACAACATATATTTAATATAAATGTATGAATATATACCCATATATGCTAATATATTTAAAGACAAGATATGATTATAAAAAGCACAACTGTGCCTAACAATCCACTATCAATATACTTTGATTTCTGCGGCTAGAAAAACAGTACAGCAAGCAAGGTGTTTGCCTTGTATGTACTCAACCGGGTTCAAGTCCCAGCACCCATATGATCTCCTACAGTGTAGCCTACATAGGCATGTACTCCTAAACTCAATCTCTATCCCCCTATCTATCCCGCAGAGCTGGGCATTGGACCCAGAACCTCCCACACACCAAGCAGTTGCTCTACCACTGAATCACATCCATGTCAGATACCTTTTCTTTCTGAACTTCAAAGTTGCTGGGGAGGGGGTGTAGTCCTCCATGAGATTTCAGCTGAATTAATGATATAATGCAAAGTCTCAAGAATGCAGTGCAATTCAGGATCTATAATGTTGGGGATACCTGGGCCACCCCCATAGTGCCAATAGCCTCCAGAGTCAGGAGTGCAGGGTGAGGGTAATGGTCAGGGAAGTAGGCTGTCCTGGGGATTAAATCAGGCAGGCACCTTAACCATGTACTATCTCTCCAGGCTCTCATACCCAGTGGAACTCAGGGGTTACTACTGACTCTACACTCAGAAATCATACCTGGCAGGCTCAGGGAAACATACGGGACACAGGGATCAAACCTGGGTGAGTCGCGAATGCCCTACCTACTGTGCTATATCTCTGGCCCTTCTCACATACTTTTTAACACAAATTAAGTATCATCTAAATTCTGTAAAGCTAATTATAAAGATGAATGGGACCCAAACAACTTGGAATTTGGTTTAGTAAAGTATCAACTTGCAAATATATCTGATGGCGAAGTAATCAGATTCCTGAATATTTTTGACATCATAAAAAAAGCCTGTACCAAAATAGAAATATGTATAATATACTATGTAAATACAGAGAAAAGACCTAACTTTGTCTATGAACAGAACTTTTAATAGGAACAGATATTTGAGCATTCTGAATCTTGAAGGGCAAATGAACCTCTACATGGATTCTCAAAAGGCAGGTTATCAAAGGCTACCCATGAGATGAGAGAAACTATTAGCCCAATACCCATCAGATAAAGGGTTAATAGCTAAGATATACAAGGTACTGACAGAACTTAACAAGAAAAAAAAAAACCAAAGTCATCCAAAAAATGGAGAGAAGAAATGAGCAGACATTTTCTCAAAGAAGAAATACAGGTGGCCAAAGGCACATAAAAAAAAATGAGCCCCATTACTAATCATCAGGGAGATGCAAATCAAAACAATAATGAGGTATCATCTCACACCATAGAGACTGGCACACAACACAAAGACCAAAAAAAAACAGTGCTGATATTAATGCGGAGGAAAAAGGGACTCTCATTCACTGCTGGTGGGAATGTCATCTAGTCCAATCTCTGGAAAACAAAATGAATATTCCCCAAAAACTAGAAATTGAGCTTCTATATGATCCAGCAATACCATGCCTAGGGGTATACCCTAGAAACACAAAAACACAATACAAAAATGCCCTTTGCACTCCTATGTCTATCACAGCACTATTTACAATAGCCAGAATCTGGAAGCAACCTACGTGTCCAACAACAGATGAGTGGCTAAAGTAACTGTGGTACATCTACATAATGGTACACACTACATACACAATGTGGTACATACTACACAACTGTAAGGAAAAATGAAGTCATGAAATTTGCCTATATATGGATGGACATGAAGACTATTATGCTGAGTGAAGTAAGTCAAGGAAGAGAGATAGACACAGCATAGTCTCATGCATCTCTGGGATATAAGAAAAATAAAAGACAGTATGATAATACTGAGATGACAGAGATGAGGGCTAGGAGAAGAGCCCATGACAGGAAGCTTGCCACAAAGAGCTGTGAGTACATTTAGAGTAGAGAAGGGTCTTCTATGAAAGTGATAGTTGGAAGTGATCATTCTGGATGAAAACTGGTTTCTGAAAGGTGTTAAAGTGACATGTGTGGCACCCCTTCATTAATAGTGCAAACCACAGTGTCAAAAAAGAAAACAGACAGAGAGGAGTAAAATGCATGCCTCCGAGGCAGGCAGGGAAGACTCAATGGGGGAAAGAAGGCATCAGGAAGGGTGAGAGGGGAAACTTGACATTGGTGGCAGGAAATGTGCACTAGTGAAGGTTGTTGTACCTTGTATGACTGTAACTCAATCATGAACAATTTTATCTGTGAAAAAACAGAACTGCATTCTGACCAACCTTGTTAAAAAAAAAAAAAGGCAGTGTATCAGATTAGACTTCCTTAGTGTGTATTGTTAAATCCCATATGTGAAAGAAATCATTCTGTACCTATTCTTTTCCTTCTGACTGACTTTGTCAGCATGATACATACCAGTTACTTTCATGTAATGGCAAACAACAGGATTCAATCCTTTCTTATAGTTGCATAGTTTTCCACTGTGTATATATATACCACAACTTATTTATCCATATATCTGCAGTTGGACATCTGGGTCTTTTCTTTATCTTAGTTATTGTACTAAAATTACAATAAATATAATGTGTATATATCCTTTTTAGTCAATTTTTTTTAATATTGGTGGTAGATGCCAAAAAGTCATATCTCTGGATCATATGAATGTTTTATTCTTTCTTTTTTTGTGAAATTTTGGGAATTGCTTTCCACAGAGATTGAAATAGGCATTTTATTCAACAATGAACGAGGATTCCTTTCTCACCACATCATCATCAATACTTGTTAATTCCAGACTTTTTTGTGTGTGTGTGGTTTTTGGGTCACACCCAGCAGTGCTCAGGGGTTATTCCTGGCTCCAGGCTCAGAAATTGCTCCTGGCAGGCACAGGGGACTATATGGGGCGCTGGGATTTGAACCGATGATCTCCTGCATGAAAGGCAAACACCTTACCTCCATGCTATCTCTTCGGCCCCCAGACTTTTGTTTTATTGCTTAGGAGTTACTCCTGGCTATGTACTCAGGAATCATTCCTGGAAGTGCATGGGGCAATATAAATTACTAGAGATCAAATCCAGTTAGAATGCATACAAGGCAAGGGCCCGGAGAGATAGCGCAGTGGCGTTTGCCTTGCAAGCAGCCGATCCAGGACCAAAGGTGGTTGGTTCAAATCCCGGTATCCCATATGGTCCCCCGTGTCTGCCAGGAGCTATTTCTGAGCAGACAGCCAGGAGTAACCCCTGAGCACCACCACGTGTGACCCAAAAACCAAAAAAAAAAAAAGAATGCATACAAGGCAAGCACCCAATTGACTGTAAGATTTCTCCAACCCTATTCCAGACTTTTTTATATACCCATTCTCACTGGTATGAAATATCTCATTCTTTTTTGTATTTTAATTTTCCTGACCATAAGTGATGATGAGAAAATTTTTGATATGCCTACTATTGACTCTGTGTTTAAGAAACTATTTGTGGGGCCAGAGAGATAGCATGGAGGTAAGGCGTTTGCCTTTCATGCAGAAGGACGGTCGTTCGAATCCCGGCATCCCATATAGTCCCTTGTGCCTGCCAGGGGCGATTTCTGAGCATAGAGCCAGGAGCAACCCCTGAGTGCTGCCGGGTGTGACCCAAAAACCAAAAACCAAAAAAAAAAAAAAAAAAAAAAAGCTATATGTGATGCTAGGGACTGAACAAGATTGGTCAGATGCAAAGTAATGTGTCTTAATCCCTATACTATCTCCCTGTTCCTCTGAATAGATAAAAATCTTTTTAGGTCGAAAGTTGGCAAACTACAGTCACTAGGCCAAGTCACCATTTGCCACTTGCTTTTGTATAACCTATGACAAAAGAATATTTTGTGCTCTTTCATCTTCCATGTCAACATGCAGTCCAGATTGATAAAGATTCCAAAACTTAGGGGCCCCCATTAGTCACAACCACACTATGACTACGTCGGCAATCACCACAAGCACTCCAGAGGCCAGAATAATGCGGTGGCATGAATCACCACAGAATCAACTTTGTAAATACCACCTATGTTACTCTGAGAAAGTTATTATCACTTAAAGGAATATTAACACTTCTGTCCAACTATCTAACTTGATAAACTGCGGAAGTTGATCAGTGAACAGACATGGATCACCGCTACCAAAACAAGACCTAGAAGTGTGATTAGGCTCCTGCAGAGTTCTGGGGAAGAGAAAGTTCCCAAGGCTGTCATTAAAGCAAATTTTCAGCAAAAAAGCTAAAAAGATTAGGATTATGAGAGGAGTGTCCTCTGTTCTCAAAAGAGACATAAATCAAGCCATTAAAAATTATAGATACACAGGCTGCACAGCTAAAAGCTGACAATCTTCAGAGGACAGGTCAAGTCCCTGCCCTGCAGGAGCAACGCCTGCTACACCCATCACCCATAATCGCTGCTTTGCTTATGGCTCTGCCTCACCACTCCTCTCCAACTATCTGCAGAGACATCAATCTGACCAAAACTCCATATACTCTGATATTTCGGCTCATATCACCAGGACTTTTTGCAGACACCCTCCTCTCACCTTGTACTTTTGGGAACCCTGACAGCTAAAAACACACCCCACAAAAGTCACAGTAGCAGCAATAGTGCTTGGAATTTCTGGGCCATGCAACAACTCAAAAAATTTTAATACTGTCATCCCTGTAGAAACACCAATTTAGATGCCAATGTGTATCTGAATATTCAATGTTTATACCTAATATTCAGAAATAAAAGAAGTAACAGAATGACCAATTAGCAACGAGTTTACTATACCTCTGACAATGACTTGATGACCTCATTGCAAGATACAAATATGTTCATATGTTCACAAATTTTCCTGTTGCTGTACTCTATTTTTGTCTTTTTTTTTTCCTTTTTTAAAATAATTTTGCTCCCACTCATTTGGAAACAAATATATTATGATCAACTTTGTCAACGATGTGATACATAGTCTTTGAATAAAGTAATTTTTTTGTTTGTTTGTTTTTTTGGGCCACACCCGTTTGATGCTCAGGGGTTACTCCTGGCTAAGCGCTCAGAAATTGCCCCTGGCTTGGGGCACCATATGGGACACCGGGGGATCGAAAGTGGTCCTTTCCTTGGCTAGCACTTGCAAGGCAGGCACCTTACCTCTAGCGCCACCTCGCAGGCCCCAGTAATTTATATTTTCAGAAAGAAAAGAGAAAGGAGTATTCTGGTGAAGCAACATAAGGAAGGTTGATTTTAAAAAAATATTTTGTGAGGCCAGAGAGATAGCATATGGTAAGGCATTTGCCTTTCATGCAGAAGGTTGGTGGTTCGAATCCCGGCATCCCATATGGTCCCCTGAGCCTGCCAGGAGCGATTTCTGAGCCTGGAGCCAGGAGAAAACCCTGAGCACTGCCGGGTGTAACCCAAAAACCCAAAAAAAAATTTTTTTTGTGACACAAGAAATTAAAAATTTAATGTATTTAAATAATCCTTTATTGGAACACAGCCATGTTCATTTATTTATGTGACTGTGACTAGTCCTACACAACAGAGTTGTTGCAACAGAGACTGTAATGTCTCCAAATCCTATTTTTTTTTTTGCATGTTTGGGCCACACCCAATGATGATCAGAGCTTTCTCCTAGCTCAGATCTCAGGGATCACTCCTGGTGAACTTGAGGGAAGATATGGGGACCCAGAATCAAACCCAGGTTTGCTGCCTGCAAAGCAAGCATATAGCTGCTGTAGTATTGTTCTATCTCCTGAAACCTTAACAATTTTTACTGACCATACAGTTAAAATTTTTGACATTTTTTCAGCCCTTACAAAAAAATATTATTCCAAATTGAAACATATATTGCACTGGAAATGGGAGAGTAAAATTAATAAGTCAAGTTACATGTTTAAAGTCTTCAATAAGGGGCTGGAGGGATAGCACAGCAGTACAGCATTTGCCTCGCAAGTGGCCAACATAGTATGGACCCCGGTTCAAATCCTGGCATTCCATATGGTCTCCCGAGCCTGCCAGGAGTGATTTCTGAACACAGAGCCAGGAGTAAACCCGGAGAGCCACTGGGTATGATCCAAACACCAAAAAAAAAAAAAAAAAAAAAAAAAAAAGTTTTCAGTAAGATTAACAACTTAAGGGCCAGAGAGATAGCATGGAGGTAAAGCATTTGCCTTTCATGCAGAAGGTCATTGGTTCGAATCCCAGCATCCCATATGGTCTCCTGAGCCTGCCAGGAGCGATTTCTGAGCGTGGAGCCAGGAGTAACCTCTGATTGCTGCGGGGTGTGACCCAAAAAAAATAAAAATAAATAAATAAAGATTAACAACTTAGGGGCCAAGCAATGGCGCATTGGTAGGGCATTTTGCCTTGCACATGGCTGACCCAGGACAGACCACGGTTCGAACCCCTGGCATCCCAGATGGTCTCCCAAGCCAGGAGCAATTTCTGAGCACATAGCCAGGAATAACCCCTGAGCATCACTGAGTGTGGCCCAAAAAAATCCGAAAAAGGAATAAAAATGGATTAACAATTTAAATTTTTTGAGTTTAACTTCTAGATAATACCAAACCTTGAAAGGTTGAATCGAGATTCTACTGAACAGGTAGGGATGATAGTACTGCTATACATTAAGCACTTGACAGCCAGCACCCCATATATTCCCCTCATCCCTGAGCTCAGAGCCAGGAGTAAGCCCTGAGCACAGCCAGATATGCCCCCCCCCCAAAAAAAAAAAAAAGATTCTACTGAACAGAAATTCAAGTTCTTGGTTTTAACATTTCTGTGACAGTAACTCGAAAATATATGCCTACAGTCCTCTCTTCTAAACTCTAAACTTCTACTTTCCTCACCTCCACTTAAATGTTTAGTAAACATCCCAAATTTAACATGTCCAAACTGAACTTCTGAGTTCTCCCTCTGCTCAAAAACAAAACAAAACAAAACAAAAAACAACAACAAAATAAAACCCTATCATTGCTGGACCTCTATTCTTCAGAAAACCTTGATATTTCTTTCTCTCAAATTTCACCTTCATTTTTCAATTCCATGATTCCACCTTTAAAAAAAAATTGAGGGGCCCGGAGAGATAGCACAGCAGTGTTTGCCTTGCAAGCAGCCAATCCAGGACCAAAGGTGGTTGGTTCGAATCCCGGTGTCCCATATGGTCCCCCGTACCTGCCAGGAGCTATTTCTGAGCAGACAGCCAGGAGTAACCCTTGAGCACCGCCGGGTGTGGCCCAAAAACAAAAACAAAAACAAAAAAATTGAACAAAAATCTGACCACTTCTCAGCACCTCTATTGGTATACTCTAACTCCAGGCACAGAAGTTGTTAGAAAGATTACATCAATGCCTTCCAGTATTTGTTCTCAATATAACAGCCAGAATAATTATCGCAAATTAAAAGTCAAATTCTGTCAAAAGACTTCAACATCCCTTAGTGCAGTCCAACCCGTTTTCTTGTTCATTTCTTTCCTTTTCGGGGGTGGGGTGCGGGGGAGGGGTGTCACCCAGCATGGGTGCTCAGGGGTTACTCCTGGCTCTGTGCTCAGAAATCGCTCCTGGCAGGCACAGGGGACAATATGGAATGATGGGATCCGAATCATCCTGGATTGGCTGCATGCAAGGCAAATGCACTAAAAAATTCCCATTTTTTTCATTGTCTCTACCAAGAGTGACTCACAGCTCATACATATTCAAAATCCACATAGCTACTGGGTAAAAAAAAAAAAAAAAAGATCTGCTGAGCAAGTTCAATTGCTTCAGAAAAAATTGTGTACATTAGATTTCACACAAAGGAAAATCTTGCTAAAGAATGAACTCTGGACCCCTTACACCTGGTCCTGTGGGTGCCTCGCCCCCAGCCTGCTTGGAAAAAGAAATTGAATTCTTGGAAAAGAAATTGACCACCCCCTACAATCCCCTTTCCAGGCTCCAAAAATAAGGCCATGGGGCCAAAGAAATAGCACAGCATTAAGGCATTTGCCTTGCACCCAGCAGACCAGGAAAGACGGTGATTCGAATCCCAGCATCCCATATGGTCCCCCCAGCCTGCCAGGAGCAATTTCTGAGCACAGAAAGAGGAGTAACCCCTGAGCACTGCTGGTGTGACCCAAAACAAAACAAAACAAAACAACCCCCCCCAAATAATAAGGCCAATCCTTAAGAGATCTACTACTGGATAAAAGGAGTAAGGGAAAACCTCCTCACTTAATTTCTTTCAAATTTTCTATCTTGCAGAAGGCAGCAAAGTTCCTCTTCTGCAATGACCCTTTCATTACTGTTGACCTCTTACCTTCCTGTATAGGAACAAATAAAAGCTGGTACAGAGGTGATGGAGGTCAAGCAAAGCCTAGAGTTGCATTTCTTTTAAAAATATTCCATGAGGGGGCTGGGAAGGTGGCGCTAGAGGTAAGGTGCCTGCCTTGCTAGCACTAGAATAGGTCCGATCCCCCAGTGTCCCATATGGTCCCCCCAAGCCAGGGGCGATTTCTGAGCACATAGCCAGGAGTAACCCCTGAGCGTCAAACGGGTGTGGCCCAAAAACCAAAAAAAAAAAAAAAAATTCCATGAGGATCACAGATGAAAATCCACAAAACTGGGGCAGAGGTGGCAAGATTGTTGAGCAAAGCACAAGACTAGAGAACCAACCACTAGCGCAGAGGGGCACAGGAAAGGGGCCTAAGTCAGAAAAAGATTGGCTGTAGAGATAGTAAAGCAGGTAGTGCTTGCCTTGCATGCAGTTGGCCCGGGTTAAATCCCCATCACCTGAGCCCAGCGAGAAGCGATCCACAGAGCCAGGAGTAATTCTTGAACATAGCTAGGCTGACTCCTCCAAAAAAGAAAAGATACAGGTTGAAAAACACTGGCTTAGAAAACAAGGTAGATCTTACAGATTTTAAGGAAGCCTCACCTGGGGCTTTGGTAGTAGGTTTGAGTTGAGAAATTTCTGAATCAAAGGAAAAGAATAATATCCCTGTAAATAGGATTAGATACCCTGGATAAATCATCTAACAGATATTTGAGAATAAAATTGGGGCTGGAGTAAATAGTACATCAGGTATGTGCTTGCCTTGCATGTAGCCAATCCAGGCTCTATCCCCCAGCAACTCTATGGTCCCGTGAGCACCATCAGGGGTAATTACAGTGTGCTGAGCCAGGAATAACCCCTGAGCATCACCGAGTGTGTCCCCCCACAAAAAAAAAAAATTAAAGAAAAATAATAATGGTTATTTTTCATAGAAACTGAGATTTTATTTTGGTGGGGTTGTTTGTTTGTTTGTTTGTTTAGGCCACACATGGTGATGCTCAGGGGTTACTCCTGGCTATGCGCTCAGAAATCACTCCTGGCTTAGGGGACCATATGGGATGCCAGGGGATCAAACCGTATTCTGTCCTAGACTAATGAGGACAAGGCAAATGTCTTACCCCTTGTGCTATACCACTCCGGCCCCTAGAAACTGAGATTTTTATAAAACAATTATTATAACAAACCATTTTCTACAGATAAAAAGGTAAATTGCTTGTTGATACACAAATAACAAAAAACAAATCAGACTCACGTTTATCCAGTGCTGTACTCCTAAGAGATTACTCTTTTCTTACCCCTTTCTGAATACAAATTCAACATAAAATTTCTGACTTTCAGGAAGATCTTGAATGTTCTGCAAGAACCAAAAGAAAAAAAAAAAAAGCTTAAAAGAGAGAACATGGAAATGAACATCAAGATCCTGGCACATGAGAAGAAAGGGAACCTGTCTGGCTTCACTCCCTTCCTAATGTGGCCAAACAATGGAGTATCAGAGGTTTTCTACGAGGACACTCCTTTGAACATAACATATCACTCCTTTGAACATAACAGAGTAAACACATACCTTTCTATAGTTTTGATTCTTCAAAAGCTTAAGGTTTGATAGGAAATTACCTACACCTGTGGGATTTTTTGTTTTTGTTTTTGTTTTTGTTTTGAGGAGGGGTGTGGAGGGAATTTGGCTCACACCCAACTACGCTCAGAATTTACTCCTGGCTCTGCACTCAGGAATTATGCTTGGGGTGGAATCTGGGGGTAATCTGGTATGCTGGGGATAGAACCCAAGTCGACTGCATGAAAAACAAGCACCCTTCTTGCAAGTACACTGTAGCAAGAGCTAGAGAAAGAGTGGGCAGAGTGTTTTCCTTGAGTACAAGTGGCTCATGGTCCCTAGTCCCACCATGAGTGAGTGATCCCTGAGAAGAGAGACAGGATAAGCCCTAAGCACAGCCAGGTGTGGCTCAAAAACAGAAATAAAAGTACTGAGCAGGAGAGATGACTAAAAGGTCTGGAGTAAAAGCAGGTGGCCAGGGTTCAACTCCTGCCATCACACAATATTCCAAGCACTGCTGAATGTGACCCCCAAGCACTGAGTGAGGCTCAAAAAACAAACAAACAGTTAAACAGGGGCTAGAGCAAGAGCACAGCAGGGAGGGTGGTTTGCCTTGCAAGTGGTCAACCCAGTTTCGATTCCCCAGTATCTCATATGGTTCACCAAGCCTGTCAGGATAAATTTTTGAGTGCAGAGCCAGAAGTAACCACTGAGCATTGCTGGAGGTGGTCCCCCCAAAAGCCCCAAAACAAAAACCAGTTAAACATATATTTACACAAGCAGGTGTGACCCAAAACCTGATCAAAAAAGCCAGACACAAGGGAGTACATGATTCCATTTTTATGAAAGCCTAGAAAGTGATGCAAATAAATGGGTCAGGAGGTAGCTCAAGCTTTATGTATAGAAAGGTCACAGGTTTGATCCCCAGAACCACAATGTACCTAGAAGAGACCAACACTCTACCAATGAGGGATGGTCCAAAAAGAAAAAAGTGAGAACTGAGAGGTAGTCACAGGGGGAAAGGGCACTTGTCTTGCACACAACTGATCCTGGCTCAATCCCTGGCATCCTCTATGGTTCCCTGAGCACTTTCAGAAAGATTCCTGAGTGTAAAGCCAAGAGTAACACCTGAGTACCACTGGGTGTGACCAAAAAAAAAATAATAAAATAAATAAAACCCCACACAAACAAAAAAGAAAATACAAATACAAAGTTGTCATTATAATAACAAATGTTAGATCAGTAGGGTTGATGGGACTGTAAAGAAACCATAGAAATTGGGGCCACAGAGATAGTACAACTGGTAGGGAGTGATTCCAGAGTACAGGACCAAGAAAAATCCCAGAGCACTGCCAGGTTTGGTCCAAAAGCAAAAAATAAAATAAGATAAAAATAAAACCCGGGCCCAGAGAGATAGCACAGCGGCGTTTGCTTTGCAAGCAGCCGATCCAGGACCAAAGGTGGTTGGTTCAAATCCCGGTGTCCCGGTGCCTGCCAGGAGCTATTTCTGAGCAGACAGCCAGGAGTAACCCCTGAGCACTGCCGGGTGTGGCCCAAAAACCAAAAAAAAAAAAATAATATAAAAAAAAAAACAGGGGCCGGGCGGTGGCGCTGAAGGTAAGGTGCCTGCCTTGCCTGCGCTAGCCTTGGACGGACTGCAGTTCGATCCCCCGGTGTCCCATATGGTCCCCCAAGCCAGGAGCAACTTCTGAGCACATAGCCAGGAGTAACCCCTGAGCGTTACCGGGTGTGGCCCAAAAACCAAAAAAAAAAACAAAAAAACAAAAAAACAAAAAAACAACAAGGAAACTTCAGGGGGGTGCTGAAATTGTTCTAGTGTGGTGGCAACAAGTCTTAAGTTTGCCCAAAACCAAAACGTACACTTAAATAGGTGCATAATAAAAGCATTAACTTAAAAATACTTCTAGACAGATATCAAGGTGTTCAAAATCATAAGCCCGTCTGATTATTTTACTCTGACAGATAAGGCTGTGGTTGATTTTATAGTAGAAAACACACCTCAAGAAAATACAACCTTGGATTTTATTCTTTTCTTCCTAGATCCTCATTCCAATGTCAAATATTTAAAGGTGCAACCAGATGAAGAAAAACTACAACTTAGCAGCACAGGTGAAAAAAAAAAAACTAGAGTGAGTTACTTTACTGCCTGACAAAGTTAGTTCCCAACACAAAGCTGTTCCAACAATGTATGGTTTGGTGCTCTTGACTATTCCTATTCAAAAGAGAAAAAAAAAAGGCCAAGTACAATCTCTCAATTTTGGAAACTTGGCTTTTAACGACGAACACCTCTGCAGGATTGCATCATTTCATTCATGCTGTTTGGCCAGGCAGTTGTGGAATCATGACTCAAATTTAAACCGATGAAAGAAAAAAAGCTAACCATGGCATGCAATATTGCTGCCTACCTCGATTTTAAAAAGAAAAAAAAAAAAGCAGACATTCACGGAAGCAATGCATGTGGAAAAGGCAGAAAGGTGATCAGAAAGCTGGGCACACACAGATCAACACATGCTCAAACTTACCCGGCGCTCCAGTTCCTTCCTGGGCCGCAGCCACCGCAGGGACCTGCCGCGGGAACCTTCCGAGTCCGGGTGGCGAAGGCTGGGGCAGACGATCAAGAGAGTGTCCGAGAGAGATGACCTGTGAGATCGCCCGGCCCGTGATCAAGCTATCACAGAGATCTGCTGAGTACAGAGAAGGGCTCACTCAGGTCGGCTTTTGCAAAGTGAAGGCTGCAGAGCAGGGCTCGGGGAAAGGGGCGGGGCGACCCTTGGCCCCGCCCTCTTCCCCGGGCTCCAGGACTGCAAACCTCCCTCTCCACTTGCGGGCTGCCAGCCAGGCATACTGGCCCAGACCACATGTTCTTTGCATGCACCGTTCTTTGCATGCACCGTTCTGAGCTCCGGGTTTTCGGAAGTGCTCCTCATCGCCACCGCCATTTGAGATATGGGTTGTACATGGGAGAAACAAGGGGCCCCTGGCACTGATTTTGTAATGAACGAAAATCCATTAAGGGGTCTTTCAAATCCATGTTCAGCTTTACCCCATTATGGGTTCCCTCCAGAGAATTTACAAAATAGTATATCAGGGGCCTGGGTAACATCAATTATTGTAGTGAAGCATTTTTATTCAGAGCATCCTGCCTTTTTGCCTCAGGAAACAATTCTGTCCAAAAAAAGAGAGTTTCAACATTATTTGGCATTCCTCCTAGAGACCTTGGGGTCTATCCCTGACTCCATAAGAAAAAATAAAATAAAAAGTAAATAAAGAGATGGTGATGCTTGCCCCGGTGGTCATCAGACCCCGTTGGGTCAATACCAAAACCACCAGGAGAGGACCCTGAGCACAGAATAGTCCCTAAGTAACCCCTAGGTACGCTGTGGCCCAAAATCCAAGAAGAAAAGAAATTGTTGCACACCCAGTTTAATTTCTCCCAACTATGATAGTTCTGATAACAGAATAAAGAGGAATGCTTGTTTTATTTAAAATTAAGTAAACACTTCTTTATGAATAGGGCAAAACAAGGTGACCAAAGTAAGATCTAGTCAAGAATTTTTTTGGGGGGGCCGGAGCGATAGCATAATGTCAGGCGTTTGCCTTGCATACGACTGCCCAGGACAAATTCGGGTTCGAATCCCGGAATCCCATATAGTCCCACAGCCTGCCAGGAGTGATTTTTGAGAACAGAGCCAGGAGTAACCCCTTACCATAGCCGGGTGTGACCCAAAAATGAAAACAAAAAAAATTTTTTTCTTTATTTCTTGTTTTATGTGAGGCACAGTAAAGAGGTGGGACCATACCCAATTGTTCTCAGGGTTTATTACTAGTTCAGGGATGATGCTTGCCTAATCTCAAGATTTTATGCAGATTGTATGGGGTCAGCTGCGTGCATGGCAAATCCTTCCTTACTCACTGTACTCTCTCCAGACCAAGAGCCTGTGTATTTTATTTATTTATTTATTTGCTTTTGGGGCCACACCCAGTGATGCTCAGTGGGTTACTCCTGGCTATGCGCTCAGAAATCTCTCCTGGCTTGGGGGACCATATGGGATACCAAGGGATCGAATTGAGGTTAGCACAGGCAAGGCAAATGCCCTACCGCTTTTGCCACTGCTCCGGCCCCAGAGTCTTTGTATTTTTAAATTTTAATAAAGCAATCAAATGTTTAACATTAAATATTTGCATAAAAGAGAATTTATTCAAGGGAAAGAAACCCAGTTACAATAAATGTGAAAAATTGGAATAGTTCATTTCTACTACCATTCATATTTTTCATTTCTATTACTATTCATATGAAATATATTTCAGATAAAATATATACACTCTGGGCAGAGTGATAATACAAGTGGGGCAATAGCCTTGTATGTTGATGACCTAGGTGGATTCTATCTCCCACAATCCATATGTTCCCCTTGGCAGCCCAGGAGTGATTCCTAAGTGCAGAGTCAGGAGTAAACCCTGAGCATTTCCAGGTGTCCCCTTCCCTCAAAGAAAAGCTAGCATGCTTGTACTCATGGGCCTTTGCCACCTTCTTCACACACGCATATACTTGTGGACATAAGAGAGCATTTGTCCACAGTTTAGTTGGGGCACACATCACATTTGAAAAGAAAACAGGTTGGGCAGAGAAATTAATGATTGGTTTCTCTCTCACACACACACATAACAAAATTAAGTTATATAGCTATCAGGAAATGTAACTATATAAACAGATAATAAGATGCTTCATTGTTCTTTTCTTAATTGAATCACCATGAGATACAGAGAAAGTTGTTCATGATTCAGTTTTGGTCATATGTCAGCAGCCATCCCAGTGCACATTTCCTTCCACCTATTTCCCCAACTTCCCTCCCTCCATCCCCTAGCTTGCCTCTTTAGCTATCTACTTTTCTTTTTCTTTATTTCCTTTTTTCCTTTTAGGCACTGTGGTCTGTAGTACTATTACTGAGAGGGGACCATGCATATCACTTTACTTCCTTTCAGCATCCACTTTTTGCCCAGAGTGATCATTTCCCACTCTCATTGACACAGTAGTCCCTTCTCTGGCCTAACTGCACTCCCTGACCTTGTAGTAAACTTTTTATTATGGACCATTCCTCCTGGCCTTCATTTCTATTGCCTTTTGTTATTTATTCTCATAGTATGTTTTGTTATATTCAGCAAATGAATATGATTCTTCTATGTCTATCATTTTTGGGGGGAGCCTCACCCAGCAGCGTTCAGGGGTTACTTCGGGTGCTGCACTCAAAAATTGTTCCTGGCAGGCTCAGGGGACCATGTGGGATGCCAGGATCAAACCCAGGTCCATCATGGGTCAGCCACATGCAAGGCAAATTCCCTGGTGCTGTGCTATTGCTCCGGTCCTATGTCTATACTTCTATCTCATTTTACTCAGCATGCTACTCTCTATGTCCAGGAATAAGCAGATTTCATAACTTTATTTTTTCTAACAATTGCATAGTATTCCATTGCATAGATGTACCATCGTTTCTTTATATACTTGTATCTGCTCTTGGGCACTTGGCTTGTTTCTAGGTTTTAGCTATTGTGAATAGTGTTGCAATAATATAGTAATTGGGCCTGGAGAGATAGCACAGTGGTGTTTGCCTTGCAAGCAGCCGATCTAGGACCAAAGGTGGTTGGTTTGAATCCTGGTGTCCCATATGGTCCCCCATACCTGCCAGGAGCTATTTCTGAGCAGACAGCCAGGAGTAACCCCTGAGCACCGCCGGGTGTGGCCCAAAAACCAAATAAGTTAAAAAAAATAGTAATTGTGCAGATGTCTTTTCTAAACTGCTTTGGGGCCTCTAAGGGTCTACTTCCAGAAGGGTATTGCTGGGCCAATTTCTAGTTGTTCAAGGAATGTCCATATTTTTTCCAAAAAGGCTAAATCAGTCAACATTCCCACCAACTGTGAATGAGGTTCCCTTTTTCCTCTGCATCTGCACCAATATTGGGGTTTTTGTGTTGTTCTTTGGGATGACAGCCAGTCTCTTTATTGTGAAGAGGTATCTCATTGTTATTTTGATTTATATTCCCTGATGGTTAGTAATATAGAACATTGCTTCAATGCCTTTGACCATCTATATTTCTTCTTTGAGGAAGTTTCTGTTTACTTCTCCCAATTTTTTGATGGGGTTAGCTATGTTTTTGTTCTAAAGTTCTTTTTTTTCCTGGTTTTTGGTTTTTGGGCCACACCCTGTGACACTCAGCGATTACTCCTGGCTATGCACTCAAAAATCACTCCTGGCTCTGGGGATTACATGAGATGACGAGGATCAAATCCAGGTCTGTTCTGGGTCAGCCACGTGCAAGGCAAACGCCCTATGACTGCGCTATCACTCCAGCCACTGTTTTTGTTGTAAAGGTCTACCAATGCCTTATATATTTTTGGATATTAACCCATTGGTGGGCAGTTTGTGGGCTGTCTTTGTATTCTGGTCTTCATTTTCTTTGATGGGCAAGAGCTTCTTTTTTCTTTTTTTCTTTTTTTTTTGATTTTTGGGCCACACCCGGCAGTGCTCAGGGGTTACTCCTGGCTGTCTGCTCAGAAATAGCTCCTGGCAGGCATGGGGGACCATATGGGACACCGGGATTCGAACCAACCACCTTTGGTCCTGGATCGGCTGCTTGCAAGGCAAACACCGCTGTGCTATCTTTCCAGGCCCTAGGAGCTTCTTAATTTAATGTAGTCTCATTGGTTTGTTTGCTTCCACTTGCTTCCACTTGGTCAGTGGCATTTTATCATTAAAGATGCCTCTAGTTTCAGTGACATGAAAATTTTCTGCATATGTTCATGAAGGATAGGGTTCCAATGGGAAGCCTGTGGATACAGTTACAGCCAGGAAAAAATCCACAGAAAAGTGAGGCCTCACAAGTTCACCAATTGTTCACATAAAGAGCCTCCATAAGGACATGCATGCCACTTTGAACTACATTGGCGTGGGGCAGGTGCTGGGCCTGCTGTCCAGCAACAACCAGGCACTATAGTGCTTCTTGTAGTCCTTCATCCTTGTGTCCCACAGGTCCGCTTGCAAGGAAGTTCCATTCACACATAAACATCTTGAAATACCAGGATGAGGTCTTATGTGGCTTCCTTCTAGAGCTTCAAGAGGAATCTGAAGAAGAAGTATAGGGTGAGCCAGAAGTGGAGCAGGATCCCAGACTGGAGTCCCATGAAGAGAAGCCAGAGGTCATTCTAGAGGAAACTGAGCCCAAGGCCCAGCAGAAGAGCCCCTCGCAGGCCAGGGTTGATGTGGTCTCTACTGTGCAGGAGGACATGGGTGCATCTTCTCGGTACTGATCGTTCACAAAAATCTTGGAGTAGTGATGTAGATACTGTCCCTTGTGGCCAAGGTGCCAGCTTTTTAGCTTCCTCTGAAGTCCAAGCCTGAATGGCAGATTTCCAAGCAAATGCAACAGTGGGACTAGAAGGTGACAAAGGTGTGGATCAACTGTTCTCCCCTAAGGAAGCCCAACCCACCCTCAAGACTAGACAGCAAGGCAGCACTGAGCCACAAAGAATGGTGAGACTCCTTGACAGATACCAGGCCTTTGTAGGAAACCTGCCACCAAGGTGAACAAGCCAGAGTTGCAAAATTTCTTCCAAAGTTATGAGACCATACCTCAGTGAGTTTCCCAATTTAAAGTTTGTTGTGAATTTTCCACAGGGTCGTGTGCCTGAATATGGAGAAGATCAGAGCATCTCACAAAGGGGCAAATGCAATTACCACCTCCACTGAATTGGCTGGGGGTGTATTGATTAAAAATATAAAATACAAAGTATAAAGTCCGCAAGTTGGGTTTGGCCAATCCAGGCACCGTGTTTCTAACCCCTCAGGCTGGAGGGTCTGATAAAGCTGGATAACATCGGAGAAATAATTGACAGTCAGTTAAAGTTTCAACAGAGTCAGCTTGCCATTCCATGGCCTTTCTCTGCCATATGCTTTTTCTCACATGTGCTTCTCTGCTAAAGTTTCTGCTGCCCCCCCCCTCTGTTTTTGCTGCTTATCCCATCTCTCTCTCTCTCTCTCTCTCTCTCTCTCTCTCTCTCTCTCTCTCTCTCTCTCTCTCTCTCTCTCTCTCTCTCTCTCTCTCTCTCTCTCTCTCTCAGTTGGGGGCAGAGAGCAGGATTACAGGGATGGGAGGACTGCAGGGGGAGGGGAGGAGTGACTCCAGCCAGCAATAGCCTTCTTGTGGGTCATGGTGTTGAAGCCTAGCTTAAGGGTGGGTGGAAGCCTGACCCACTGGCAGTGAAGGGAAAGACCATCCTTGCCAGGCCTGTGTCCCTCCCCCAGTGTTGCCCCAGCCACTACCCTAGAGTCCTCACTATCAATCTCATAGGACTTACTTTAGGAAAAATGGATTTTTGGCTAGGAGCCATGTGTGGCAAGGAAAAGAACTTGCCTTACACCCTATTGGATTCCTGGTACTGCATATGTATCCCTGAGCACCATCAGGAATGATTCCTGAGAGCTGAACCAGGAGTTTCCCTGAAAAGACTGAATCTCCTTAATTAGTTTGTATATACAGACTGGGTTTTGTTAAGTTTTTCCCCAGAGAAATGTGTCCCTGTTCTGAATCCTGGTGTTCTTCATTCACTGCAATATTTCTTGTTTTCTACATTTTCTTTTTTTTTTTTTCTTTTTTGGTTTTTGGGTCACACCCAGTGGTGCTCAGGGGTTACTCCTGGCTGTTTGCTCAGAAATAGCTCCTGGCAGGCACTGGGGACCATATGGGACACCGGGATTCGAGCCAACCACCTTTGGTCCTGGATTGGCTGCTTGCAAGGCAAACACCGCTGTGCTATCTCTTTGGGCCCTGTTTTCTACATTTTCAAAGCTTGTGACAAAGAAAGAATTTGAGCAGCATTTTAAAGGCAGGAATAACCCAAATTGTTCCTTCACGAAAGTGGATAAGTCACCCTAGGAAAAAAGCATCCAATTCTCCTCTTGCTGGGGTATCCAAGATCTGAATAAAAGGGTCCTTGGAGGTTTTTTTTTTTTTTCTCTTTTTTTGTTGGGGGTTCTCTTATTTTTTGTTTTGGAGGTCACATCTGGCAGATCTCAGGGTTTACTCCTGGCTCTACACTCAGGAATCACTCCTGGTGGACTCAGGGAAACATATGGGGTTCTGGGGATCAAACCTGAGTCAGCCACATGCGAGGCAAATGCCCTATCTGCAGTTCTATTGTTTTGCCCATGAGTTTCTTTTGATATGTGATTACAGAACAATTATACAGATTTGCCTCTACCATTGAAATTTGAATTGTCGGGGTCCGGCGGTGGCGCTAGATGTAAGGTGCCTGCCTTGCCTGCGCTAGCCTTGGACGAACCGCGGTTCAATCCCCCGGTGTCCCATATGGTCCCCCAAGCCAGCTGCGACTTCTGAGTGCATAGCCAGGAGTAACCCCTGAGCGTCACCGGGTGTGGCCCCCCCAAAAAAATTTGAATTGTCACATGGTAGAAGTGTCTAGCATGCAAGTTATGTGCTTTTCTAGAACTGTTAGGTTTCTTTCCTAGCTGAATGTTTCCATATCTATTTCTTGGCAAAGATTTCCAGTACTATATTGAATAGAAGTGGTTAAAGTGGGCAACCATATGTTGTGCCTAATCTTATCAGGAAAGATTTAAATTTTCCCCCATTAACTATAATAATTGTTGTGGGCTGGTGGGAAATATCTAATTATGTTGAGGAAAGTCCCATTATTTCCCATTCTGTTGAGAGGTTTTTTTTTTTATCATGAATGGATAATGGATCTTATCAAATGTTTTTTCTTTATCTACTAATATGAATATATGATCTTGAATTTTTCTTCTTTTGATATGATGGCTGACTTGCAGATGTTAAACCAGCATGCATTCCTGAATGCATGAATCCCTCTTGGTGTATGATCTTTTAAATGAGTTGTTGGATTAAATTTAATAATATTTTATGAAGGACATTTTTATCTATGTTTATCATATATTGGTTTGTTTTTTTTTGAGTGTATATGTGTGTGTGTATGTGTCTGTCTGTCTGTCTGTCTGCTTCTTGTCTCAGTCTGATGTTTGCTTCATAGAAACCGGGTGTGTTTTTGTTTCTTTTATTTTCTGAAAGAGTCTTAAAAGGACTAGAAGTAAGTCTTCTATAAAGGATTGAAATAACTCACCAATAAATCCAGCTGGGTCTGGGTTTTGTTTTTACGTAGAGTTTTTTTTTTTATTAACAATGTATTTATTTATTTATTTATTTATGTTTTGGATCTTCACCCTGGAGTGCTCATGATTCACTCTTTTTTAAATTAATATCTTTATTTAAACACCTTCATTACAAACATGATTGTGGTTGGGTTTCAGTCATGTAAAGAACACCGCCCTTCACCAGTGCAACATTCCCATCACCAATGTCCCAAATCTCCCTCCTCCCCACCCGACCCCCGCCTGTACTCTAGACAGGCTTTCTACTTACCCCATTCATTCACATTGTTATGATAGTACTAGATGTAGTTATTTATCTAACTGCACTCATCACTCTTTGTGGTGAGCTTCATGTAGTGACCTGGAACTTCCAGCCCTCATCTCTTTTGTCTCTTTTGGAGAGAGATAGATATCTCTCTCCCTCCCCATTCATTCACATTGTTATGATAGTACTAGATGTAGTTATTTATCTAACTGCACTCATCACTCTTTGTGGTGAGCTTCATGTAGTGACCTGGAACTTCCAGCCCTCATCTCTTTTGTTTTTGTTTTTGTTTTTGTGGTTTTTGGGTCACACCTGGCAGTGCTCAGGGGTTATTCCTGGCTCCAGGCTCAGAAATTGCTCCTGGCAGGCACGGGGGACCATATGGGGTGCCGGGATTTGAACCGATGACCTCCTGCATGAAGGGCAAACGCCTTACCTCCATGCTATCTCTCCGGCCCCAGCCCTCATCTCTTTTGTCTCTTTTGAAGAGAGATAGATATCTCTCTCCCTCTGACTTATTTCACTCAGCATAAAAGATTCCATGTACATCCATGTATAGGAAAATTTCATGACTTCATCTCTCCTGATGGCTGCATAATATTCCATTGTGTATATGTACCACAGTTTCTTTAGCCATTCATCTGTTGAAGAGCATCTTGGTTGTTTCCAGAGTCTGGCTATTGTAAATATTGCTGCAATGAATATAGGCATGAGGAAGGTATTTTTGTATTGTATTTTTGTGTTCCTAGCTTATATTCCTAGGAGTGGTATAGCTGGATCATATGGGAGCTCAATATCCAGTTTTTGGAGGAATCTCCATATCGCTTTCCATAAAGATTGGACTAGATGGCATTTTCACCAGCAGTGGATGAGTTCCTTTCTCTCCACATCCCCACCAGCACTGCTTGTTCTCATTTTTTGTGATATGTGCCAATCTCTGTGGTATTAGGTAGACTTTTTATTATCATTTTTATTTCTTTGAAAGTCATAGATCTGTTCAGGTATTCAATATCTCCTTGGTTCAGCCTTGGATAATTATGAGTTCAATAATTTATTCATTTCTTCTAGATTCTCTTATTTGTGACTATAAATTTTCAAAGTATTCCCTGATCATTTTTTAAATTTGGTTTTTGTTATCTGTTTTTGTGTCTCCCCCTTTCACTTTTGATTGGCTTGCTTATTAGGACACTCTCTTTCTCTCGCTCTCTTTATTTCTCTCTCTCAAAGTCTTGCTAGCAGTTTATCAATCTTGTATAAGTTTTCAAAGAACCAGCTCATGGTTTCAGTAATCTTCTGGATTTTTTAATTAAAATTTGTAGGCACCAAGGAAAGGGTTAAGCAGAAAACTTCTTTGGCTGGAAGACTACCAATCAGCAGAATGCAAGTTAAGAGCTATGTGGTCATCTTATAGTTATGAGAATGAGCTAACAGACTTGTTCCCAAAGTGCTTGAACTTTTATCTTGTCATAACATTGAAGATTGATGCTTGCTTGATCATGCCTTTGATCCCAGGTGCCTTAAAGAACCACTGATTTAATCAAACCGGGTTCCACTCCTCTGGTTGATCCAAGGCTCCTTGCTCATGTATCCTTATTCCCTTCGTCATGGGGTGTTGCCAACAATTTCCACACTAATTCATTGCTTTTATCTCTAAATTTTATTATTTCCTTCCTCTTGCATGCTTTTGGCTACTGTTGTTGATCATTTTCTAATCTCTTAATCTGTGCACTCAAGTTTGTATGAGGACCCTTTCTTCCTTTCTGGTAATACTTGCAATGCTATAAACTTTCCTTGAACATCACTTTTACTCCGTCCAACAGGTTATAACGAGGTCCTGCCCTCATTCTTGTTTCCAAGAATCTTTTTATTTCATCTCTAACCAGCTGGTTGGGCAATAATGAGCTGCTTAATTTCCAAGTGTTTGATTTAATTACTTATGCTTGTGATTGACTTTATTTTCAGCGCATCATTGTATGAGAAGATAATTGATACATTTCTATCCTCTTGAATTTATGGAGGCATGTTTTGTGGCTCAGAATATACTCTGTCGGGCCCGGAGAGATAGCACAGTGCGTTTGCCTTGCAAGCAGCCAATCCAGGAACAAAGGTGGTTGGTTCAAATCCCTGTGTCCCATATGGTCCCCCGTGCCTGCCAGGAGCTATTTCTGAGCAGACAGCCAGGAGTAACCCCTGAGCATTGCCGGGTGTGGCCCAAAAACCAAAAAAAAAAAAAAAAAAGAATGTACTCTGTCTCGGAGAAAGTTCCATGTGCATTGGAGAAGACTGTGTATTTGGGTTTGGAGGGTGAAAACATATATATAGTATTATCACTCTGGCCCCAAGGAAGACCTGGTCTACATAACTCTTAATCATAAAGAAATGTCCCTGGGTGAGGGAAGCAAAGCGATAGCTCAGCAGTAGGGCATTTGCCTTGCACACGGCTGACCCAGGACTGACCTCGGTTCAATCCCCCGGCATCTCATATGGTTCTCCGAGCCAAGAGCAATATCTGAGTGCATAGCCAGGAGTAACCCCTGAAGATCACCGCGTATGGATAAAAAAAAAAAATCCTGGAACTAGAGCAGTAGTATGGTGAGTAAGGTATTTGCTTTGTATGTGGCTGACCCAGTTCCCATTCTCGGCATCCCATATGGTCCCCTGAGTACCTTGAGTAGTAATTCCTGAATGCAGAGACTGGAATAACCCCTGAACATTTCCTGGTCCCCCACCAAAAAAAAAAAAATTGCTCTGTTTCATAACCTTTTTGAGCTTGAAGTCTTATCATCTGGTATTATGAATGTTTACCCTAGTCTTTTTTTTTTTTTGGAGGGGGGGTCAACACCTGGAAGCGCTCAGAGGTTACTCTTGGCTCTACGCTCAAAAATAGTTCCTGGAAGGCTCAGGGGACCATATGGGATGCCAGGATTTGAACCACTGACCTTTTGCATGCAAGGCAAATGCCTTACCTTCATGTTATCTCTCTGGCCCCACCCTAGTCTTTTTTTATTAAAAGATAAGTATCTTTATTCAAGCACCTTGATTACAAACATGATTATAGTTGGATTTTAGTAATTAAAAAGAACACCCCTCTTTACCAGTGCAACATTCCCATCACCAATGTCCCCAATCTCCCTTCTCCCCCACCTCCACCTGTATATGAAACAGGCATTCTACTTCTCTCACTCATTAACAATATCACCATAGTTGTCAGTGTTGTTATTTATCAAACTGCATTCACCACTCTTTGTAGTGAGCTTCATATCGTGAGCCAGTCCTTTCAACCCTCATCTCTATTGTCCCTGGGCATTATTACAATAATGTCTTTTATTTTTCTTAAAACCCATAGATGAGTGAGACTGTTCTGCGTCTATCTCTCTCCCTCTGACTTATGTCACTCAGCATAATAGATTCCATGTACATCCATGTATAGGAAATTTTAATGACTTCATCTCTCTTGATGGCTGCATAATATTCCATTGTGTAGATGTACCACAGTTTCTTTAGCCATTCATCTGTTGAACAGCATCTTGGTTGTTTCCAGATTCTGGCTATTGTAAATAGTACTACAATGAATATAGGTGTGCAGAAGGCATTTTTGTATTGTTTTTTTGTGTTCCTAGAGTATAGTGAATATTAGAAAAAAATTTCAGGGGCTGGAGCGATAGCATAGTGGTCGGACATTTGCCTTGAACATGGCAAGATGGGCCTCGGTTTGATCCCAGGCATCCCATATGGTTCCCCCAGTCAGGAGCAATTTCTGAGCGCATAGCCAGGAGAATCCCTGAGTGTCACTGGGTGCAGCCCAAAACAAAACAAAAACAAAAAAAGAAAAAGAAAACAAATTCAATGAAGGAGGAGTAATACAAATATGAAGTGATGAGGGACTGGGAGCAAGAAATTTCGGTGCATTTGGTGCTGTTAGGAAGGGATAGAACTAAATATCCAAGCTAGAGTCAACAGCAGTGAAATCATGAGACCCAAACTCTAACAACCAAAATAAAAAGCAGGCCTGGGGCCAGAGAGATAGGATGGAGGTAGGGCGTTTGCCTTGCATGCAGAAGAATGGTGGTTCGAATCCCGGCATCCTGTATGGTCCTCCAAGCCTGCCAGGAGTAATTTCTGAGCCTAGAGCCAGGAGTAAAACCCTGAGTGCTGCTGGTGTGACCCAAAATAAATAAATAAATAAAAAAAAACAACAACAGTCTTGTTATGTTGGAGGTTGTGATGGGGTTAATGGCATGAAATGGACTCTGAGAACATCGGTGGAGAGAGGTTGATATTGATGGTGGTGCTGAAATATTGTATTTATAAACTCCAACTATGAATAACTTTGTAAATCACAATGATTTTTTATTTTTGGGCCACACCCGGCGGTGCTCCGGGGTTACTCCTGGCTGTCTGCTCAGAAATAGCTCCTGGCAGGCACGGGGGACCATATGGGACACCGGGATTCGAACCAACCACCTTTGGTCCTGGATCGGCTGCTTGCAAGGCAAACTCCACTGTGCTATCTCTCCGGGCCCTTAAATCACAATGATTTAAATAAAATTTTAAAGCTGAATCCATATCTTACATATTAAACAAAAGTAAGCTTAAAATGAAAAAAAGACTTTGAATCTATAAAAAAAAATCTTTGAATCTATAAGTATATTAAGAAAAACATAGCAGAAAAATTCAAGACCTAGACTTCAAAGGAGTCTTCAGTGATGTGTTTCCACTGGCAAAAGCTACATAATCAAAACTAACAATCAAGTTAAAAAGTCAAATTGTTTAGAGTTTCAGTGGCTCTCGGTGTTAGGTACAAGGGAATTGGTATCTCTATCATCTTGTTGGAAGCCTGATAACAGTGTTGTTTTTTTTTTCTTCAAGAACAGGTTTTTGATTTGGATAAAATCTGATCTGTGGAAAACCAACAAATGGTCAACAGGCACATTATAAAACGTTCATCACTTATATTTAGGGAAATCCAAATCAGTGATGACAATGAGACATTATCTTACACCGGTGAGAATAACTTGTGACATATCAAAATGAGACAGCAAAAATACTGGGAGCAATTTGTGTTGGTGGGAATGTTGTGAAAAGGAATTCTCATCCAGCATTGGTGAAAATGCTGTCTGGTTCAATCCCTATGGGAAATAACATAGAGGGTTGTCAGTAAACAGAATCAAGCAGCAATATGACCCAGCAATTCTACTTTTGGGTGTCTATCTCCAAAACAGAAAAACATTT
Source organism: Suncus etruscus (assembly GCF_024139225.1). Taxonomy (NCBI): domain Eukaryota; kingdom Metazoa; phylum Chordata; class Mammalia; order Eulipotyphla; family Soricidae; genus Suncus; species Suncus etruscus. The sequence continues at coordinate 66,876,951 of NC_064862.1, forward strand.
ATTTGAAAGGACGTATGCACACCATTATTTGTTGCAGCACTCGGCATGATAGCTAAGAAGTGGAATCAATTTAGATATCCAACGACAGATGAGTGGATGGTCAAGGTGTGGTATATATAATGGAATGCTACACAGCTTTAAAGAATAATGTAATCATGCAGTTTGCTGCAATATGAAAGATAAATGAAGTAAATCAGACGAAGGATAAATATAGGATAGTGTCAGTTATATGTGATATTTAGAATAACTACATGAAGGAATACAGTGGTTTAAGGTGGGGCTGCCTAGATCATTTTAAGCCCCCTAGTATAGTAAAGAGAAGAAAAGAAAGAATGGAGGGGAAGAAAGACATGAGAATAGGAGACAAGGGTTCAGGAGATTCAGGTACATTGATGATATTAAGGAAGGACAGAGTAAGATATCCAAAACACAGAATCAATAACTGAAATAATGAGATCCTAACTCTAATAATCAAACTTAAAAAAGGTACCTGTCAAGATGGCAGGGACCATCTTGGGAGGGGCAGGTATAGCTTGGAACTTAGGAACATTGGAAGAAGGCAGCTGACACTGGTGGTGGGATTATGCTGGAATAGTATACATCTAAAACTCAACTATAAGTAATTTTTGTAAATCACAGTGCTTAAATTAAAAAATCACCTTGATACCTAAACCAGACAGAGACGCTACCAAAAAAGAAAATTACAGACCAATATCACTGATGAATGCAGATGCAAAGATCCTCAACAAAATCCTGGCAAATAGGATTCAATGCCTCGTTAAGAAGATCATCCACTACGATCAAGTAGGTTTCATCCCAGAAATGCAAGGCTGGTTTAACATCCATAAATCTATCAACATAATACACAACATCAATAACAAGAAAAATAAAAACCACATGATCATATCAATAGATGCAGAGAAAGCATTTGATAAGGTCCAACACCCATTCTTGATCAAAACTCTCAGCAAGATGGGAATGGAGGGAACCTTTCTCAATATAGTGAAGGCCATCTACCACAAGCCAGTGGCAAATATTATCCTCAATGGAGAAAAACTGAAAGCCTTCCCTCTAAATTCTGGCACAAGACAAGGCTGTCCTCTCTCACCACTCCTATTCAACATAGCACTGGAAGTACTTGCTATAGCGATTAGGCAAGAAAAGGATATCAAGGGAATCCAGATAGGAAAGGAAGAAGTCAAGCTCTCACTGTTTGCAGATGACATGATACTCTACTTAGAAAACCCTAAAGACTCTATCAAAAAGCTTCTAGAAACAATAGACTCATATAGCAAGGTGGCAGGCTACAAAATTAACACACAAAAATCAATGGCCTTTCTATATACCAATAGTAATAAGGATGAAATGGACATTAAGAAAACAACCCCATTCACAATAGTACCACACAAACTCAAATATCTTGGAATCAACTTGACTAAATATGTGAAGGACCTATACAAAGAAAACTATAAAACTCTGCTCCAAGAAATAAGAGAGGACACATGGAAATGGAAACACATACCCTGCTCATGGATTGGCAGGATTAACATCATCAAAATGTCAATACTCCCCAAGGCATTATACAGATTTAATGCCATCCCTCTAAAGATACCCATGACATTCTTCAAAGAAGTGGATCAGACACTCTTGAAATTCATTTGGAACAATAAACACCCTCGAATAGCTAAAGCAATCATTGGGAAAAAGAATATGGGAGGAATTACTTTTCCCAACTTTAAACTGTACTACAAAGCAACAGTTATCAAAACAGCATGGTATTGGAATAAGGATAGGTCCTCAGATCAGTGGAATAGGCTTGAATACTCAGAAAATGTTCCCCAGACATACAACCATCTAATTTTTGATAAAGGAGCAGGAAATCCTAAATGGAGCAGGGAAAGCCTCTTCAACAAGTGGTGTTGGCACAATTGGATAGCCACTTGCAAAAAATTAAACTTAGACCCCCAGCTAACATCATGTACAAAGGTAAAATCCAAATGGATTAAAGACCTCGATATCAGCCCCAAAACCATAAGATATATAGAACAGCACATAGGCAAAACACTACAGGACATTACAGGCATCTTCAAGGAGGAAACTGCACTCTCCAAGCAAGTGAAAGCAGAGATTAACAGATGGGAATATATTAAGCTGAGAAGCTTCTGCACCTCAAAGGAAATAGTGCCCAGGATACAAGAGCCACCCACTGAGTGGGAGAAACTATTCACCCAATACCCATCAGATAAGGGGCTAATCTCCAAAATATACAAGGCACTGACAGAACTTTACAAGAAAAAAACATCTAACCCCATCAAAAAATGGGGAGAAGAAATGAGCAGACACTTTGACAAAGAAGAAATACGCATGGCCAAAAGACACATGAAAAAATGTTCCACATCACTAATCATCAGGGAGATGCAAATCAAAACAACGATGAGATACCACCTCACACCCCAGAGAATGGCACACATCACAAAGAATGAGAATAAACAGTGTTGGCGGGGATGTGGAGAGAAAGGAACTCTTATCCACTGCTGGTGGGAATGCTGTCTAGTTCAACCTTTATGGAAAGCGATATGGAGATTCCTCCAAAAACTGGAAATCGAGCTCCCATACGATCCAGCTATACCACTCCTAGGAATATACCCTAGGAACACAAAAATACAATACAAAAACCCCTTCCTTACACCTATATTCATTGCAGCTCTATTTACCATAGCAAGATTCTGGAAACAACCAAGATGCCCTTCAACAGACGAATGGCTAAAGAAACTGTGGTACATATACACAATGGAATATTATGCAGCTGTCAGGAGAGATGAAGTCATGAAATTTTCCTATACATGGATGTACATGGAATCTATTATGCTGAGTGAAATAAGTCAGAGAGAGAGAGAAAAACGCAGAATGGTCTCACTCATCTATGGGTTTTAAGAAAAATGAAAGACACCCTTGTAATAATAATTTTCAGACACAAAAGAGAAAAGAGCTGGAAGTTCCAGCTCACCTCAGGAAGCTCACCACAAAGAGTGATGAGTTTAGTTAGAGAAATAACTACATTTTGAACTGTCCTAATATTGAGAATGTATGAGGGAAATGTAGAGCCTGTTTAGGGTACAGGCGGGGGTTGGGTGGGGAGGAGGGAGATTTGGGACTTGGGTGATGGGAATGTTGCACTGGTGATGGGTGGTGTTCCTTTTATGACTGAAACCCAAACACAATCATGTATGTAATCAAGGTGTTTAAATAAAAAAAATTATGCATTAAAAAAATTTGTGTATGGCAAAAGAAATGCAAACTAAGAGACATCTTTAAGTTAAGTTAGTTAAGAGACACTTAGCTGAGTGGGAGAAAATATTTGCATTCAACACATCAGATAAAGGTTTAATATCTAGGATATACAAAGTATTCACAAAGACTAACCCTCCAAATATAAAAACCTCATTAAAAATGGGGAGAAGAAATGAGGGAAATTCACATCAAGACAAGAATGATATATCAGCATATTCCAGTGAAGATGGAACACATAAAAATAATGGGAACAATTTGTATTGGAGAGGATGTGATGAACAAAGAACTCTCATCCACTTGTTGGTGGCATGCTGTCATGCTGTCTAATCCAATCCCTATGGAAAACAGGATGGCGGGTTTTCAGGAAACTTAGACTCAATTTCACTTTGGGTGTCTGTCTCCAGAACAGAAAAAAACATTCATTCAAAATGATGTGTACATACCACACTATTCATCACAGCACATAGTACAATAGCTAAAAGATGGAATCAAGGGGCCGGAGAGATAGCATGGAGGTAAGGTTTTTACCTTTCATGCAGAAGGTCAGTGGTTTGAATCCTGGCATCCCATATGGTCCCCTGAGCCTGCCAGGAGCGATTTATGAGCATAGAGCCAGGAGTAACCCTTGAGCACTGCCGCGTGTGACCAAAAAAAGAAAAGAAAAGAAATAGAGGGGAGGAAAAAGACAGATGTGAAATAAGGAGAGTCAGGGGTCAAAGAGATTCAGGTACATTGAGGATTATTAAAGGACAGAACTAAATATCCAAATCATTGAGTCGACAACACTGAAATCATAAAGCATAGATAGATGATAGATAGATAGATAGATAGATAGATAGATAGATAGATAGATAGATAGATGATAGATAGATAGATAGATATGCACAATGTAGCACACTTGACAATAGACAAGATCTGATAATATCTCAAATAACCATTAACAGAAAAATAGATAAAGAAATCATGGATAGAGAAACCATCCCAAGAAACTGAGGCAGACAGAGTGGCAGCAGGGTCCACTTCTTTGACTCAGAAGTACTTCATTCAGCACCCTGATGTAAAGAGAAGTTCCAGGACTAGAGTAAGGGTTTTCCAGCACTCCAGCTGGGCTCTGCCCAATCACACGGTTTCAAGAAACTGAGGCAGACTGATAGAGTAACAACAGGATCCTCTTAGTGACTAAGAAGTGCCATTTCTTCACCCAGGTTAGCGTCCCAAAAAGAATTTTCTTCCAGTCACTCAGCCATACTGTAACACAATTAACACCTCCAGGCTGCAAAGATCACAATGGGAAAGCAGAATTCCACCAAGCTTAGTGAGCCAGTAGCAGCTAGCTATATAACTCTACATAATATAAAATCTCAGCTAGCTGGGCCCGGAGAGATAGCACAGCGGCGTTTGCCTTACAAGCAGCCAATCCAGGACCAAAGGTGGTTGGTTCGAATCCCGGTGTCCCATATGGTCCCCCGTGCCTGCCAGGAGCTATTTCTGAGCAGACAGCCAGGAGTAACCCCTGAGCACCGCCGGGTGTGGCCCAAAAAAAAAAAATCTCAGCTAGCTATATAACCTCTTTGATAAGGAATTTAGAGAGTAAAATTTGAGAATGTTCAGGGAACTCAAAGATGCCATGGAATAAAAAACCAATAAGACTCAGGGAAGGAGGGCAGAGTGATAGCGAAGTGGTAGGGCATTTGCCTTGCCTGTGGTCGACCTGAGTTTGACCCTGGTTCCTGGGCATCCCATATGGTCCCCACAGCCCATCAGGAGCTATTTCTGAGCACAGAGCCAGGTGTAACCCCGAGTAACGAGTGCTGCCAGGTATGGTCCAAAATAACAAAACAAAAAGACACAAGAGAATATGAGAACAGATATTAGAAAACTTCAAAGAGTACAGAACTGAAATTTTTGATAGATGAAATGAAAAACTCACTAGAAGGGCCGAAGAGGAGATAGCTCAGTGGTGGGGCGTTTGCTTTGCGTGTGGCTGCCCCAGGAGAGACCTGGTTTGATTCCCGGCATCCTATATTGACCCTCCAACCTGCCAGGGGTGATTTCTGGGTGCAGATTCAGGAGTTACCCCTGAGCACTGCCAGGTGTGGCCCAAAAATCAATCAATCAATCAATAAATAAATAAATAAATAAAGTTTTTTCTTAAAGAGAAAAGAAAAACTCACTAGAAGGCCTCACCAGCAGAGTAACAGCTGCTGCAGACAGAATCAGTGAGCTCAAAGATGAGGTGCATGACATCTCCATGTAACAGCAGAAGATGGAAAATAAATGAACAGCTGACTAGAGAACTTTGTGATGAATTCAAAAGGAATGAAACAAGAATTATCTGCATCCCAGAGGGCCAGAAAGACAACCTTTATAAAGAAGCAACAAAGACATAAATTGCTGAGAAATTCCCAGGGTGGAGAATTCATGTATGTACTTGCATTCTGGAGGCCCGAAGGGTACCAGCTACAAGAGATCCAAATATAAATACTCATCCTAATCAGAATGATGGAATTCACATATAGAAATAGAATACTGAAAGCAGCAAGCTCAAAGAACAAAAATCACAGAAAAAGGAGTGTTCTTGGGGCCTTCTGTCTCAGGTGGGTTGCATGCATTACGAATGCCCTACTGCTGTCCTATCTCTCTGACCCTAAAGGTACTTTTTTTTTTTTTTGGTTTTTGGGCCACACCCAGTGGTGCTCAGTGGTTATTCCTGGCTATCTGTTCAGAAATAGCTCCTGGCAGGCACGGGGGACCATATGGGACACCGGGATTCGAACCAATCACCTTTGGTCCTGGATCGGCTGCTTGCAAGGCAAACGCCGCTGTGCTATCTCTCCGGGCCCCCCTAAAGGTACTTTAAGACAAATAAAACCCCACAAACACACCAAATTTCTATAAAAAAAGATGGCACAAAATTCTATGACAATAATCTCTCTTAATATCAATCTCTTAATATCAATATACCAATTAAGAAACAGAATGGAAAAATGAATTAAAAATTTGAATCCAGGGCTGGAGAGTTAGCATGGAGGTAAGGCTTATGCCTTTCATGCAGTAGGTCATTGGGTTCAAATCCTGGCATCCCATTTGGTCCCCTGTGCCTGCCAGGAATGATTTCTGAGCATTGAGCCAGGAGTAACCCCTGAGCACTGCCGGGTGTGACCCAGAAACCAAACAACAACAACAACAACAAACAATTGAATCCAACATTGTGCTGCTTGTAAGAAACACATTTAAATAGTCAGAACAAACACAGACTTAAAGTCAAAGATTAAAGATAACTATTCAAGCTAACAACTCCCTCAAAAAGGCTGGGGTGGCCATACTAATATCAGACCACAATGACTTCAGGCTCAAAAAGTTATGAAACAGAGAGGGTCATTTGTTAACAATCAAGGTAAATGTAAGTCAAGAAGAAATCACACTTATTTTCTTTTTAAAAAATTTTGTTATTTTATTTAAACACAGTGGTTTATATATTTGCTCATAATACATTTTTGCCATTCCATGTTCCAACATCAGTCCCACCACCAGTGTAAAATTTTCTACACCAATGTCCCTAAATTCTCACCCATTCCCATATATATGGTTTTCACTCTCTCTAAAAGATGAATGCACATTCTTCTCCAATGCACATAGGACATTCTCCAAGAAAGAGCATGTTCTAGGTCACAATATATACCTTTTAAAATCAAGAGGATATAAATAGTATCAATTATCATTTCAGATTATTATACACTAAAAACAGATGTGAATTATAAACAGAAATAGAGAAATAAATCTAAAAACTGGAAGTTACACATTTCATTACTGAAAAACCAGCAGGTCAGAGAGAATATAAAAATATTCCTGGAAATAAAAAAAAATGAGACAGAATTTGTGGAACACAGAAAAAGCATGTTAAGAGGAAATCTTAAAGCTTTGCAAGCATTCATCGGAAAAGAAGAAAGGGCCCATATAAATAACTGCAAAGCTTGAGAAATTGGAAAATAACCAACAAAAATTAGATGAAAGCAGTCAGGAGGAAGAAAATAATAAAACTTAGAGCAGGGGTCAGAGCAATAGCATAAAGGCAGGGCATATGCTTTGCACATGGCTGACCTGGGTTCGATCCCCAGCATCTCATATGTTTTCTTGAACCTGCCAGAAGCAATTACTGAATATAGAGCCAGGAATAACTTGAGCTCCATTGGTTGTGCTCCCCTGAAAAGATCAGAAATTAATGAACTGTAAACCCCAGAAAACAATCCAAAAGATCAATGAAAGCAAGAGCTGGCTCTTTGAAAAAATAAACAATAAACAAAAGTGGTAAAACATTAGCAAGACTCACAAAGAGAAAGAATCCTAATAAACTGAATCAGAAATGAAAGGGGGATACTACAGAAAATCAAGGGATAATGAGATTACTTTGAGAATCTTTATCCCATGATGAGAGAACCTAGAAGAAATGGATAAATTCTTGGACTATCTCCCATGTTTTAACCAAGATGATTTAGAATAACTGAATAGACAGATTATTATCAAGAAAATTAAAATGGCAATCAAAAGTCTTCCTAAAAACAAAAGCACAGGCCCAGATGGCTTCACTAGTGATTTTTTTCAAACCATTAAAGGGGGCGCTGGAGCAACAGCAAGGTGGGTAGGGTATTTGCCTTGTATATGACTTACCTAGGTTTGATCTCCCGTATCCCACATAGTGCCCTGAGCATGCCAGAATATTTGAGAGCAGAACCAAGAATAACTCTTGAGTGCTGCCGAGTATGCCCCCAAACAAAATAAAACAAAACAAAATGAAACAAAAAGGACCTACTGCCAATCTTTTTTAGATTCTTCCAGGAAATTGATGAAAAGCAGCACTCTCAAACAATTTCTATGCAGCTAATATCACCCTGATATCAAAAGCAAAGACACCATTAGAGAGAGAGGAAGGAAGAGAGGGAGAGGGAGAGAGAGAGACAGAGAGAGAGAGAGAGAGAGAGAGAGAGAGAGAGAGAGAGAGAGAGAGAGAGAGAGAGATGGACCGGAACAGTGGCACAAGCTGTAGGGCGTTTGCCTGACATGCACTAACCTAAAATGAACCGCGGTTGATCCTCTGGAGTCCCATATGGTCCCCCAAGCCAGAAGCCATCTCTAAGTACATAGCCAGGAGTAACCCCTGAGCATCATCAGGTGTGGCCCAAAAACCTAAGAGAGAGAGAGAGAGAGAGAGAGAGAGAGAGAGAGAGAGAGAGAGAGAGAGAGAGAGAGAGAGAGAATTACAAGCCAAAATCCTTGATGAACACAGATATAAAGGTCCTCAACAAAATACTACCAAATAAAGCCCAACAATTTATCAAAAAGAGCATACATCATGGGCCCGGAGAGATAGCACAGCGGCGTTTGCCTTGCAAGCAGCCGATTCAGGACCAAAGGTGGTTGGTTCGAATGCTAGTGTCCCATATGGTCCCCCATGCCTGCCAGGAGCTATTTCTGAGCAGACAACCAGGAGTAACCCCTGAGCAACGCTGGGTGTGGCCTAAAAAAAAAAAAAAAAGAGCATACATCATGATTAAGTAGAATTCATCCTGGGAATGGAAGAATGGCTTAACATATGTATGTCAATCAACATAATATACGATATCAACAAAAGAAAAATCATATAACTATGAGACCGGAGAGATAGCACAGTGGTAAGGCATCTGCCTTGCATTCAGCCGGCCCAGGAGGGACGCGGTTAGATTGCCGGCATCCCCATGGTCCCCAGCCTGCCAGAGGCGATTTCTGAGTGCAGAGCCAGGAATAACCCTTAAGCACTGCTGGGTGTGGCCCAACAATCAATAAATAAATAAATAAAGTCTAAAAAAATTATATAATTACAGCAATTGGTGCAGAGAAAGCATTTATTAAGATCAAGCACCAATTCATGATAAAAACTCTCAACAAAGTGGAAATTGAAGGGACTTTTCTCAGTATAGTCAAAGCTATTTACCACTATTCTATATCATACTCAATGGGAGAAACTATATCACCCTGTGATACAGTTCATGATTGAGTTCCATTCATACAAAAGTCCAACACCCTTCCCTTCACTGTATACATTTACCTGAACCAATGTCGCCAGTTTCTCTCCCATCCTTCCCCAACATCTCTATAAGGCTGAAATTTTTCTTCTCTCTTTTTTAGGTTGTTCACCCTTTCCACTTCTATTCAATATAGTACTGAAAGTGTTTGGCATTGCACTTAAGCAAATAAGCAAAATATATTAGGAGCATCTAGTTAGGAAAGAAAGAAGTAAAGTTCTTACTATTTGCAGATTACATGATATAATTTTTAGAAAATCCTAGACTCTACAACAAAGCTTCTAGAAACAACAGATTTCTATATTACAGTGGCAGGCTACCAAGTTAATACATAAAAGTCTTTAGCTTTTCATTATAAAAATAATGAAAGAGAGGTCAGAGCAATACCACAGCAGTAAGGCGTTTGCCTTGCACGCGGCCAACACAGGATGAACCCCGGTTTGAATACCGGCATCCCATATGGTCCCCTGAGCCTGCCAGGAATGATTTATGAGCATAGAGCCAGGAGTAACCCTTGAGCACTGCCAGGTATGACTAATAATAATAATAATAATAATAATAATAATAATAATAATAATAATAATAATAATATAATGAAAGAGAAGAAAGAGCTATTTTAAAAATCTCATTCACAAATGTGCTACAGAAAATCAACTATACCTGTTATGCCTGGAATCAACTTAGCTAAAGAGGTAAAGATATATACAAAGTAAATTCCAAAACACAACCTCAAGAAATAAAAGAGCAGTTCCTAGAGCACCTGTAGACGTGCTCCAAACCTCCTCTACCTAGCTAACAACTTGCCCTCAACTGAAAGGTGGGGAAAGGAGGGAGGGAGAGAGAGACAGAGAGGGAAAAAACACTGGTGGAGGGAAGTTGATGCTAGTGGTAGGACTCTTGCTCTAACATGCTTTTTTTTTTTTCAACATATAAACGGGTTTTATTTGGAGATATTAAGGAAGGGGAGGGAGAGAATAAGAAAAAGAGAGAGTAACACACTCAAGAGAGTACAGGAACCGGCGAGGTGGCGCTAGAGGTAAGGTGTTTGCCTTGCAAGTGCTAGCCAAGGAAGGACCACGGTTCGATCCCCCGGCGTCCCACATGGTCCCCACACGCCAGGGGCAACTTCTGAGCGCTTAGCCAGGAGTAACCCCTGAGCATCAAATGGGTGTGGCCCGAAACCCTCCCCCCCCCAAAAAAAGAGAGAGAGCACAGGTTCCACCAAACATAGAGGGAGAGAGCCCCAGTATACAACCCAGCATGAAAAAAGGAAAGCTTGGACCCGGAGAGATAGCACAGTGGCATTTGCCTTGCAAGCAGCAGATCCAGGACCTAAGGTGGTTGGCTCGAATTCCGGTGTCCCATATGGTCCCCCGTGCCTGCCAGGAGTTATTTCTGAGCAGACAGCCAGGAGTAACCCCTGAACACTGCTGGGTGTGGCCCCAAAACCAAAAAAAAAGAGGAAAGCTTACTTCTCAGGAGGGGAGCTAGTGGTTACATGTGCTTGGGCACCATGTACCCAGGCAACACATGTTTCTCATGCTAAAATATTCTATGTTTAAACCTCAACTATCAATAACTTTGTAGATCACACGGGGATTGGGGTAGTTTTTAGAACTCTTTATGATGATGAAGCTTAAGGCATCTGCAAAGATGAAACACCACTAGTCAAGCAAATGGAAGCAAAGATAAACAAATGAAAATAACTTAAAGAAGCTTCTGCACCTCAAAGGAAATGGGACCAGTATACAAAGACTGCCCATGAATGGGTACCCAATACTCATTTGATAAGAAATTAATAGCTCAGATATATAAAGTACTGATAGAGCTTAACAAGAAAATGTAACCCCTCCCAAAAATTGAGAGATACTTCCTCAAAGTAGAAATACAAGTGCCAAAGGGCACATGAAAAATGCTTTATTTCATTTATTATCAGGGAGATGCAAATCAAAACAATAATGAGGTATTATCTCATGCCATAGAGACTGACACACATTAAAAGAAACAAGGACAATCAGTGCTAGAGTAGATGCTGTAAGAAAAGGGCTCTCATTCACTGTTAGCGGGAATGTAAACTTGTCCAGCCTCTTTGGTAAATGAAATGGCTATTACTCAAAAACTAGAACCTGAACTTCCATTTGGCCCAGCAATATTGCTCTTGGGAGAATACCCCTAAAAGACCGAAAAACACAATGCAGAAAAGACACCTCCATTCTTATATTCATCACAATACTATTTACAATAGCCAGAATCTAGAAACAGCACAAGTGCCTGGGAACTGATGAGTAGCTAAAGAAACTGTGGTACACAGTTTCTACACAAAGAAATACTATGAAGCTACTAGAAAAAATTGGTCATAAAATTTGCTTATACATGACTAGATATGGAGAATATTATGCTGAGTGAACTGAATCAGAGGGAATGGGATAGACACAGAACAATCACAATATCATGGCAATAGTATCCAAAGACAATAGAGACAAGTGCCAGGAGGACTGGTACATGGTAGGAAGCTTGCCACAAAGAGAGGAGGGTACACAGTTAGGTCAGAGATGGGACCACTATGACAGTAATGGTTGAACTATCTGGACAAGAACTAAAGGTAAAGTGCTATGCATGATGCCCCTTCAATAATAATATCACAAGCCACAGTGCCTGAAAAAAAACATAAGAAAAGAGGAGAAAGAGAAGAAAAATGTCTGGGCCCGGAGAGATAACACAGCGGCATTTGCCTTGCAAGCAGCTGATCCAGGACCAAAGGTGGTTGGTTCGAATCCCAGTGTCCCATATGGTCCCCAGTGCCTGCCAGGAGCTATTTCTGAGCAGACAGCCAGGAGTAACCCCTGAGCACCGCCGGGTGTGGCCCAAAAACCAAAAACCAAAAAAAAAAAAAAAAAAAAAAGAAGAAGAAAGAAAAATGTCTGCCATAGTGAAAGGTGTGGGTAGAGGAGAACAAGAGGAAAATTGGGGACATTGGTCAAGGGAATTATGCACTGGTGAAGAAAAGGGTGCTGGAACATTGCATGACTGAAACTCAATCATGAACATCTTTGTAACTGTGTATCTCATGGTGAGTCAATTAAAATTATTAATATAAAATTATTACACAATAAAAATACTACACAGCTGTCTTTTTTAACTTGTACATTTTTTTTTTTTTGGTTTTTGGGCCACACCCGGCGGTGCTCAGGGGTTACTCCTGGCTGTCTGCTCAGAAATATATCCTGGCAGGCACGGGGGACCATATGGGACACCGGGATTCGAACCAACCACCTTTGGTCCTGGATGGCTGCTTGCAAGGCAAACACCATTGTGCTATCTCTCCGGGCCCTAACTTGTACTTTTCAACTCACTTTTATTTGTATTATAAAAATTGTTCATTTTGTGGGCTAGAGTGATATACAGCGGTAAGGCATTTGCCTTGTACTTAGTCAACACAGGACAGACCCTGGCTTGAATCTTGGTATCCCACATGGTCCCCCAAGCCTGCCAGAAGCAACTTCTGAGCACAGAGCCAGGAGTAACCCCTGAGCGCCGCTGGATGTAACCCCCCCAAAAAAGAAAGAGGGGCCGGAGAGATAGCATGGAGGTAGAGCGTTTGCCTTGCATGCAGAAGGAAGGTGGTTCTAATCCCGGCATCCCATATGGTTCTGGAGCCTGCCAGAAGCAATTTTTGAGCATAGAGCCAGGAATAATTCCTGAGTGCTGCCGAGTGTGACCCAAAAAACCAAAAACAAAACAAAACAAATAAAACAACAACAATTAAAAAAAACTGCTCATTTTGGATAAAAGGTAAATGAAAGAGCCAAAATTCATACTGCATTAAGATCACCAAATTAAAACAATAGATTTCTCAGTATTAAGAAATTTTGTTTTGCGGGTTAGAGTGATAGCATTGTGAGTAGGGTGTTTGCCTTGCACAAGGCTGACCTGGGTTTGAACCCTGGCATCCCATATGGTCCTTTGAGCCTGGTAGGAGCAATTTCTGACTGCAGAGCCAGGAATAACCCCTGAGCACCACCGGGTATGGCCCAAAAACTAAAAAAAAAAATTTTTTTTTGTCTTGCTTTGTTTTGAGAGGCTACACACAATAGTGCTCCGGGATTACTCCTGGATCTATACTCAATAAACACTCCTGGGGCGTTTGAGGGACCAAATGGTCCCATATGATAATCGAACCTAGGTCAGTTACATGAAAGGGCTTATCCACTGTACTATCTCTCCCCAGCAATGGTAAGAAATTTGATATAATTGTGCCACCCTGACTGCGCATGCGCGCCGCCGCGAGTGGCCATTTTGGTCTTTGTCCGCGGGTCAGTCCGGCCCCTGGGTCCATGTGGCGCGAGAATAGGAGGGCTCCACCCTGCACATCTCTGGAAACCATCCTTTGCAGAGTCATTTCCCCAAATAGCAGGTTTTAGAAGACTCTATTGATCCTCTATTGACTCAGACAGCAACTCTGGATGGGGGAGAGAGAGAGGTGGAAAGGAAGTCCAGAAGCCCAAGAAGATGGTCAGCAGATAGAGAGGTAACAAGACAAATTGCATCCATCTTCTGTAAAATCCAGATTAAGGAAACAAAGTCAATGAATATAAGGAATTCGGAAAAGTACTTCCTCAGATCTCAGACTTTGTAGTTGTTAAAGCAAAAACCTTTCAGCTTAACCAAAAGTTAGAAACAATTTAGAGCACATAATCATGAAGGAACTTTAAGAAATATCTTCAGGTTAAAAAAAACTGAACACCATTTGAAGACCAAAGTATTCAGACTGGAGAAGAACCTTATGCTTTTAGTAAATGTGGAGGTCAGGCTGCAAAGAATCCCTTTTCTTTTATGGACTGTTGAAAAGCCTTTAACTAGATGACATATCTCCTTGAGAAGGAAATTTATACTGGAAAAGAGCCACTGAAAGTAACAAACTTCACTGAGTATTTGAAAATTATACTTGATAAAACTTTAGATTGTCATGTCTTTTTTTTTTTTTTCGGGTAACATACCCATCATTCTCCATTTGAAATGAGACTTTTTATACAGAGAAGTTTTACAAATATAAGAAATGCGTAAATACGTTCAGCTGAAAGTAAATCTTCATTTGTCAAAACATTTCTACTGTAGAGAAATCTGGTGAATGTGGGAAAACTTCCATTCAGATGTCACACCTCAGTCAGCAGGCCCCTTTGCCTGTAAGATATGCAGGAAAGTCTTCAATCACAAATCAAATCTCACGGAGCATGAGCATTTTCATAGCAGAGAGAAACCTTTCGAATGTAACGAATGTGGGAAAGCTTTCAGCCAAAAGCAGTATGTTATCAAACATCAGAACACACATACTGAAGAGAAGCTGTTTGAATGTAATCAGCGTGGAAAATCCTTTAGCCAAAAGGAAAACCTGCTCACACATCAGAAAATTCACACCGGAGAGAAACCATTTCAGTGTAAAGATTGTGGGAAAGCCTTCATTCAGAAGTCCAACCTCATCAGACACCAGAGAACTCACACAGGAGAGAAGCCCTTTGTTTGTAAGGAATGTGGGAAAACCTTCAGTGGCAAGTCCAACCTTACTGAGCATGAGAAGATTCATATTGGAAAGAAACCCTTTAAATGTAATGAATGTGGAACAGCTTTTAGGCAGAAGAAGTATCTCATAAAACATCAGAACATTCACACTGGTGAGAAACCCTATGAGTGTAATGAGTGTGGAAAAGTCTTTTCTCAACGAATGTCACTTATTGTACATGTGAGAATTCATTCAGGGGATAAGCCTTACGAATGTAATGTGTGTGGGAAAGCCTTCTTGCAAAGTTCCTCTCTCACTGTTCATGTGAGAAGCCACACAGGTGAGAAACCATATTGTTGCAATGAATGTGGGAAAGCTTTCTCTCAATTTTCAACCCTTGCTCTACACACCGGGCCCAGAGAGATAGCACAGCGGCGTTTGCCTTGCAAGCAGCCGATCCAGGACCAAAGGTGGTTGGTTCGAATCCCGGTGTCCCATATGGTCCCTTGTGCCTGCCAGGAGCTGTTTCTGAGCAGACAGTCAGGAGTAACTCCTGAGCACGGCCGGGTGTGGCCCAAAAACCATAAAAAAAAAAAAAATACACACCGGCAAGAAACCCTATCAGTGTAGTGAGTGTGGGAAAGCTTTCAGCCAGAAGTCTCACCACATCCGACACCAGAAAATTCACACTCATTAAATGTCCTTTGAGTATCTTGGCTATCTTGGAAAAGAATCACACACCTCACAGGATGTCAAATGATTATTTTGAAAACGAGCATCATAAATGAGGAAAACAAGCTAATAATTAAGGATATGGAATTAATACTGAACAGAAAGACAGTTGTATGAAACCAAGTCGGTGCCCAACAAAAATCCAATAGCAAATTTAGTGTTGAAACTGGGCAATTTTTCACTCCATGTGGGAATGAAAAACAAGTTTGTGATTGCTGTGTTTAGATCTGAAGAAATTCACCAATATTCTAGGAGAAAATAAGTTGTATTGGAAGAGAAGAGCTGGTTTACAATATTGAACCAACAGAAGAAATTCTGGAAATAATGGCATTTATTAGAATTTAGAATATCAGGAATGGCATCAAGAATATGAGAAGATAACAGAACTATTTTTAAAAATGATTTGGAGGAAAGTATTTTTTCTCTAAGGATAAAAAAATAGGAAAATGGTTAAGTTCTTAATAGTGCTTAAAATAAAAAGCATTCATTAAGCCAGAAATCTGAAGTGCTTCATACACTAAAATGGTTGTGACTTTGGCAGTAGGAAAACATTCCTATAATAGATTCAGAATACCTAACAGTTCACCCTAGAGTAAGGAAAGCTCAGGATAAATGCATCAGGCTCTTTTCTGTGGCATGGTTTGTAGTAGCCATAAACTGGAAATTACTTATGATTCCCTCAGCTACAAAATGGAAAAACCTATTATGTAATACTGTATATTTGTAAAATGAAACAAATGTGATCTATGTTTTACAGTAAAAGATCTCAAAATATGGGGGAAAGTGAAGTTATAGGATCATGCTTATGATGTTTTTGTAAATTTGAACTAAATTTTTCCTCATGAAATTTACAACAATATATTGATAACGGATACATATGTATGTTAGCTTTTTGGGTTTTGTTTTTAATGTATCTAATGGAAGGACAGCAAACTCTAGTAAGGTTGCTTGTGAAGAGCGAAGGGGATGCGTGTGGGACGGGGTGGGGTTGGCTTGAGTTTTATATATAAACATTTTTTCTCAGAAACAGAAGACTGCAAGTAAATATATCAATACTAGATAATTCTGGATTGTGTTATATGGATATCTTGTCTAATTTTTTGTACTTTTCTGTATTCTAAAGTTTTCTCACTAAGAAATTATGTTCTAATGGGTTCATTCCCAATCAAATACTAAACTTTTTATAGAGGTATTTCTAAAGTTTTATCAGTAATGAGTGGATGAACTTGTTCTCTATGTAATAAGAAATTATCTATTTTATTAAAATGAAAAATGATAGTATAATCCAAAAAAAAAAAAAGAATTGTGCCATTCTGTTCTGCAACTCTGATCAAAGTTGCTAGCAGCCTGCCAAAGTCATGTTCTTTCAGTGATCAGAGTTCATACCATAAGTAAAAGTCAGGAGTCTCATGGGAGGACACAAATAGTTTCCCTTCACCCACCAGGTGCCTTCCATTTACTTAACAAGCATTCTAGAGAATATCTTTTGCTACAGCTGTGTCTTCGGAAGGTCTAACAATAGGAACCAGGACCAAGACAATCAGGTTGTCTCCAGACTTGCCATATAATTTGTGTAGTGTCATCAGGGTATATTCACCTCTTTCTTAGGGGTCCTTCTTAAGTTGTAAATGCATAAATATCTGTCAAATATTGACAGCAGTATTCAGGGAATCTTTTAATTGTGGCTAGTGAGCAGATGTTTTGTGGCCACAGAAAGGCAGGTGCACTGTGGCAAAAACTATGACCCGGTTGAGCACGCTTTTTGTTATAACTTAAATAGAACTCAAGGATATTGTTACATGAAATAAGTCAGAGGCAGGAAGGAAAATGCAGGGTAATCTTATTCATATCCAGTGTGTAGACAAAGAAAGTGTTCGCTTAACAGGCTGAGTGCATGTATTGTCTATAGGAAGCTCATTTTCTTTTGTTTTTTCTTTTTTTCTTTGTGTGTGTGTGTGTGTGTGTGTGTGTGTGTGTGTGTGTGTGTGTGTGTGTGTGTGTGTGTGTGTGTGCCATACCTGGAGGCTCTCAGGGATTAATCCTGACTCTGCACTCAGAAATTTTTCTTGGTGGGGGACCAAAGTGATAGCATAGTGATAGGGCATTTGCCTTGCATGCAGCTAACCTGGGACGAACTTGGGTTCAATCCCTGGCATCCCATATGCTCCCTGGAGCCTGCCAGGAACGACAAGAGTAAGGTCTTTTGTGTGTTTGGGAGGTGGAAGGGGTTATGCTCCAGTCCTATCTCTCCAGCCCTAGGATGTTGTTTTTAATTTAAATGTTTTAAGGGGCTGGTGATATAGCTCAGTGGTAGGGCATTTGCCTTGCTTGCGGCTTACCCAGGACGGGCCTGGGTTCAATCCCCAGCGTTCCATATGGTCTCCCAAAGCCAGGAGCAATTTCTGAGCACGTATTCAGGAGTAACCCCTGAGCATCACCAGGTGTGCCCCCCCCCCCGCAAAAAAAAAATTAAAACTGGGGCCAGAGCGGTAAAGCAGGCTATAAGGCATTAGCCTTGCACGAGCTAACCTAGGACTGACCGTGGTTCTATCCCCTGGCGCCCCATATGGTCCTCCAAGTCAGGAGCGATTTCTGAGTACATAGCCAGGAGTAACTCCTGAACATCACTGGGTGTGACCAAAAAAAAATTAAAATTAAATAAGATAAATAGGGCCCGGAGAGATAGCACAGCGGCGTTTGCCTTGCAAGCAGCCGATCCAGAACCAAAGGTGGTTGGTTCGAATCCCGGTGTCTCATATGGTCCCCCGTGCCTGCCAGGAGCTATTTCTGAGCAGACAGCCAGGAGTAACCCCTGAGCAACGCTGGGTGTGGCCCCAAAACCAAAAATAAATAAATAAATAAGATAAATAAAAGTTTCTTGGGGTTATATCAGTGGCGCAAACGATAGGCGTTTTCCTTGAATGCACTAACCTAGGACGGACAGCAGTTCAATCCCCTACCGTCCCATTCGGTCTCCAAAGCCAGGAGCAATTTCTGAGTGCATAGCAAGGAGTAACCCCTGAGTATCACTGGATGTGCCCCCCTCCCAAAAAAAGCAAAAAAAAATTTTAATTATAAACTTGATCACCTATTTATAACAGATTCCATATTTATGATTTTGCAGTACATAATGTCATCACAATCAAAATGCACAAGACCCTCCATCATTCTCCTTATATTATTTCTAGCATTAAGACATCTTCAATTTTTTGTTTGTATATTAAGATTTTTTTTTGCTTTTGGGCCACCCCCCCCCAGGTGTTCTCAAGGACCATTCCCCTATGTGATACTCTGTGTGTCTGTGTATGAGGTACCTATTTCCTATGGTATGTGTGTGGTATGTACCTAATCCCTGTTGTGTTCAGGGAGTTATGTAGTGCCTGAGATGAAATCTGGCACTTCCACACACAAAACATTTTTGTGTAATACTTTCATCCCCATAGGAACACACCAATTTAGATGCCAATATGTAGATGAAATCACTTAGTGCTCCAAAAAAAGTGAAGTAACAGAATGTTCAGCTTGGTCAACAAGAGTTTATCAAACCTTCTTATAATGACTTAATGACCTCATTGGAGATGAGGTCAATAATTTTATAGAACTTTGGGACATGAATAACTTTTGCCACATATTTCTGCATTTTCTATAAAACTAAGAAGAAAGTATCAAAGAAAGGCTGGGGCCAGGGCCAAGTGGTCTTGGATGCATTGATGGGGAAATAAATAAGGACAGAACTAAATATATAAGCCAAAGTCAATGATCAAGGGATCTAAATTTAAACATCTTCAATTTTTTGTTTGTATATTAAGATTTTTTTTTTTGCTTTTGGGCCACCCCCCCAGGGGTTCTCAAGGACCATTCCCCTATGTGATACTCTGTATGTCTGTGTATGAGGTACCTATTTCCTATGGTATGTGTGTGGTATGTACCTAATCCCTGTTGCATAGCCACTTATGGCTACGTGGTCCAAAAATTGCAAGCACTGTGGCTTTTGTGGGATGTGGTTTCAGCTGCCAGATCTTCCAGAAATATGAGAAGTCAGGGGTGGGTACCTGTACTCACTCCAAAAGAGTCCTGATATCAGCCTAAAAACTGGCATACCTGAAATTTGGTCAGATTGGTGTCTCTCTCTCTCTCTCTCTCTCTCTCTCTCTCTCTCTCTCTCTCTCTCTCTCTCTCTCTCTCTCTTTTCAGATTGGTGTCTCTACAGAAAACCTTAGGGTACTGGTAAAGCAAGGCCATAAAGTAGCAATTATGAATGATGGATGAAGCAGGTGTGGCTTTTGGCAGGGTGAGGAATTGGCCAGTCTTTCCTCTGGAGATTGCCAGCTTTTAGTTTCATGGCCAGTTGTCCCACGATTTTTCATCTTGGTTTACATCTTGCTTTGGTTTGCATCTTGTTTGAGATCAGAGTGAGTCTATGGAGCTGAATGGGTACAAACATGCTGACTGTATTTGTGGGCATGTTTTCCTGCAACCAATTTTTGTGTATTGACTTTGTGACTGGCCACTCTGCTGTATTGGCTTTATTTCTAGGAGGTTTTTTGAGCACTCTTTAGGGTCTTCAATGTATATCACCATGTCATCTGCAATAAAATTAATTTTTGACTTCCTCTTTTCCAATTTGGATCCCTTTGATTTCTTTCTCTTGTCAGATTGCTATAGGTAAGACTTTTAATACATTGTTGAATAATAGTGGAGACAATGAACATCCTTGCCTTGTACCTGATCTCAGTGGGAATGCTTTCAGATTTTTAAGAATAAAATTACAAAAAAAAAAAAAAAGAATAAAGTTACAGGGGCAGGAGAGATAGCATAGCGCTAGGGTATATGCCTTGCACGCAGCCATCCCAGGTCAGACGGTGGTTTGATTTCTGGCATCCCATATGGTCCCCTGAGCCTGCCAGGGGCGATTTCTGAGCGCAGAGCCAGGAGTAACCCCTGAGTACCGCTGGGTATGACTCAAAAACAAACAAACAAAGAAAGAATAAACAGCAACAACATACTTTCAGTGCAGGACTCCCTACATTGCCACCTAACGGTGATATGAAACCAGAAGATGATCCATGTCACCCTGAATTAGACATTGGGTTTTATTCCTGGCATCTCATCTGGTCCTCCGAGCCTGTCAGGAGTAATTTCTGAGCACAGAGCCAGGAATAATCCCTGAGCACTGCTTGTTGTGGCCCAAAATCTCACACACACACACACACACACACACACACACACACACACACACACGGAAAAGACTGGATGGAGGCTGGAGGGGTAGCAGAGCTGGTAGGGCATTTGACATACACACAGCCAACCCAGGATCAATCCAGCATCCCATATGGTCCCTGAGCCAGGCAGGAGTGATTTCTGAGTATAGAGCCAGGAGTAATGTCTGAGTACTGTCCTGTGTGGCCTAAAACAAAAACAAAACAAACAAAATAAGAATAGCATTGGCTATTGGCTTTTTATAGATGGCTATTACTATCATGAGGAAGATTCTTTCCACACCTATTTTGCTAAGAGTTTTAATCATTAATAGTGCTGGATCTTATAAAACCCCTTTCTCTGCATTGATTGATATAATCAAATGATTTTTTATCTTCTTTAACTGATTGATATAATCAAATGATTTTTTATCTTCTTTAACTGATGTTGTTTATGATATTAATTGGTATGACCCCAAAACAAAACAAAAGAAATGCTATAATAGTTTTAAAAAATACTGAGGTTTAAGTTTAATAACACATGTTTAAGTCTTTATATTGAAAAAAATTTAATTATTAAAAGGCTTACATAGGGGCCAGAGAGATAGCACAGCAGTAGGGTGTTTGCCTTGCACGTATCCAACCCCATACATTTCTTGCAATTCCAATCAAGTCTCCACATTTTTATTTTTGGGAGTTTTTTTGTTTTTGTTGTTGGGTTACTCCTAGCTCTGCACTCAGAAATCACTCCTGGCAGGCTTGGTGGACCATATGGGAAACCGGGAATTGAACCACCGTCTGTCCTGGGTTGGCCACATGCAAGGCAAACACCCTACCACTGTGCTATCTCTCCAGCCCCAAGTCCCCACATTTTTATGTAGAGAAGCAGATACTAAAAATTAGTTTGACAACAATATACAGATGAGTAGCTTGCTCTTCAAACCTTCTCTCCCTTGAACATGTATCCCTCTTGCTGCCTCTGTTTCTTGCTTGTGTTCTCTTTTGAACACATTTTCCCTCTTTCTCATCTCTCAAATCTAAATAAATTTCAGTACGAAACTACCTTGTTTCAGTAATAACTACCGTATTTTCTGGTGTATAAGACGACTTTTGAAACAAAAAAAAGTCAACTGAAAATCGGGGGTCATCTTATACGCTGAGTGTATCCCGAAAAATGTTTCAATATGCCGCTAAACAAAAATTATCTGAATATTGCCACAAAACGAATTTTCCAACTCGATCCTGCACCAATCACTGCCAGGCTACTCAGACCACCTCTCTAACTCAGTCAATCCAAGCAGGCTTTTTATGCATGCAAATTATACAGTGTTCTGTACTCGAATCTACACTGTAAAAAGCCTGCTCAGATTGGCCAGAGTCAGTATAACCTTTGGAATTTTGCTTGTTGTGATTGGCTCACTGTGGAAGATACAGTTGCAGCACAGGAACATTCTGTCTTATACAGCAAATAAAGGCCTAAACCTATGTTTTAACTGTAAAATTAGGGGGTCGTTTTATACGCTGGAAAATACGGTATATGTATACATATATATATAGACTCATTAGTTCTAACATCTTTTGAATAAAAATAAAGTTAGAGGGGCCATGGATGTAGCTCATAAGTACAGAATTTATTTGTCTTGCTGTGTGAAGACCTAGGTTTAGTAGGTGCTAGATTTCTAGCACCTCATAGTCCCCTCACCCCCAGAATCTCCTCCACATCCTAGCGTTATATCAAGATTGGCCCCAGGTCTGCTGGGTGTGGCCCAAATCAAAGCCAAATATATGTGAATCTCTGTAACATGCCATATATACTCAAGTATAAGCTGCCCCTCTTAATTTTACCCTAAAAACTGGGAAAACTTAGTGACTTGAGTATAAGCTGATGTGGAAAATGCAGCATCCACTGGCAAATTAAAAAAATAACTATATATGGGGCCAGAACAGTGGCACAGCAGGTAAGGTGTCTGCTTTGCATGCCTAGCCTATGATGGACCACGGTTCAATTCTCCTGGCATCCCATATGTCCCCCCAAGCAAGGAGTGATTTCTGAACGCATAGCCAGGAGTAACCCCAGAGTGTCACTTGGTGTAGCTGAAAAACCAAAACCTAAAAAAATTATATGTATATATATATAGATATACCCAAAACAATTATAATACTTGAAGAATCAGTAGGTTACCATACTTTCTGGCATATAAGATGACTGGGCATATAAGACGACCCCCTACTGTTTCTGTTAAAATATAGGGTTGGGCTATCTTCACCATATAAGACTACCTTTCTTTTAACGTACACCAAATGGAAATTAAAAAACCTAAGAGAAAAAGAGTAGAAACTCAAAGGTTAACAGTATATGTTTAATAAGCTAGACTTTGGAGTGCCAACAATCATTTTACATTTGTCATTTGTAGTGAGTGACTGATTTTTTAATTGTGATCTACATTGAGAGTAGGGGAGAGGGGCTCTTCCAAGAGCAGCTGGCTGGGGTGCAGTGATTACTAGGACAGCTAGAGGGAGATAGAGCGCCTCCTCTGTGCCCCAGAAAAGCTGAACAGAGGAGTGAGCACTGAAAAGTTACATACCCAGCGGCTGGATGAAATTTGGTGCTCAGTAACTCGGCTCCTCTGTGTGCCCTGAAAGATGAATCAGGACAAGCAGAGGACTAAGTGATGATGCCTGGCAGTTGGATGGGATGCGACTGTAAGAGGGGGGCGGATCACTCATCCCTGAAGCTGGAGTTAAGTTTCAATATGCCGTATACAGGTGTATAAGATGACCCCGACTTTTAAGAAGTTTTTCATGAGTTAAAAAGTTGTCTTTGGGGGCCGGGCGGTGGCGCTAAAGGTAAGGTGCCTGCCTTGCCTGCGCTAGCCTAGGACGGACCACGGTTCGATCCCCCGGTGTCCCATATGGTCCCCCAAGCCAGGAGCAATTTCTGAGCACATAGCCAGGAGTAACCCCTGAGCGTTACCGGGTGTGGCCCAAAAACCAAAAAAAAAAAAAAAAAAAAAAAAAAAAAGTTGTCTTTTGTTTGTTTGTTTTGTTTTTGGGCCACACCCGGCGGTGCTCAGGGGTTACTCCTGGCTGTCTGCTCATAAATAGCTCCTGGCAGGCACGGGGGGGGGGGGGGGGGGGGGGGGGGAGCCATATGGGACAACGGGATTCGAACCAACCACCTTTGGTCCTGGATCGGCTGCTTGCAAAGCAAATGCCATTGTGCTATCTCTCCGGGCCCTAAAAAGTCGTCTTATACACCAGAAAATAGGTAAATGTTTTTCAATGTTTATTGCTAAATAAAAACTGCAAACTAGCAACAATAACTGTAAAACTTTAAATTAAGTGCAGAAAACTGTAGCTTAATAGGTAATCAAGTTAAATCACAAAGGTTAAAATCCTTCAAAACTGTATTCCTCCTCCTCCTCATCTGTATGTCCAAACAGAGCTTAAGCTGTATCTGATGTAAGGGTATCAGCATAGACATTGTTATCATCACTGAGTTCGCATATATCATTATCACTGCTGTCTGTCTCATACAAAGCGCAGAATATTGTGGGTTAAATAGTTCAGTTCAGCCGCCTACCTCTTCAGCTCAGCCGCAACTTGTGGACTGAGTGCATGCACCAAATCAAATAACCTGTATGATCCGAATATAAGCCGAGTTCGGGTTTTTTTGGCACAAATCTTGTGCTGGAAAAACTCAGTTTATACTCTATACGCTATGCAATATTGTGATGTATAAGAAAATTGTGTTGATGAAACCAGAGATAGTACAGTAGGCAAGGCACTTGTTTTACATGCAGCCAACCCAGATTCAATCATCTGCACCCTATACAATTCCACAAGTCTCATGAGGAGTGATTTCTGAACACAGAGCCAGGAGCACTGAGCATTGCTGAGTGTGACCAATAAAAATTGGTGTTCAAGAGCTGGAACAATGGTACAGTGGTAGGGCGTTTGCCTTGCATGCAGCTGACCTGGACAGACGCCAGTTTAATCCCTGTCATTAATATATAGTCCCTCGAGCCTGCTAGGAGCAATTTCTGAGCTCAGAGCCAGGATCGACCTGAGTGCCACCAGGTGTGACTTGTTAGAAAAAAAAAAAATTGGTGTTCATCCAGAGTATCTGACTCCGCTTTAAAAGCCTTTGGAATTTTATGTGTTGGGAATAAAAAAGAATAATTCTGGGCCCAGAGAGATAGCAAAGCGGCGTTTGCCTTGCAAGCAGCCGATCCAGGACCAAAGGTGGTTGGTTCGAATCCCAGTGTCCCATATGGTCTCCCATGCCTGCCAGAAGCTATTTCTGAGCAGACAGCCAGGAGTAACCACTGAGCACCACTGGGTGTGGCCCAAAAACCAAAAAAAAAGAATAATTCTGTTATAGGAATGGAATGGGTTTAGAAGCATCTGTCTTTCCTCTTCCTTTTTTCCTCTTTTTATTTATTTATTTTTTGTTTTGGGGGTCACACCCAGCAGTGCTCAGGGGTTCCTCCTGGCTCTACGCTTAGAAATCACTCCTGGGGGCCGGGCGGTGGCGCTGGAGGTAAGGTGCCTGCCTTACCTGCGCTAGCCTAGGAGACGGACCGCGGTTCGATCCCCCGGCGTCCCATATGGTCCCCCAAGCCAGGAGCGACTTCTGAGCGCATAGCCAGGAGTAACCCCTGAGCGTTACCGGGTGTGGCCCAAAAACCAAAAAAAAAAAAGAAATCACTCCTGGCAGCCTCGGGGGACCAGATGGGATGCCGGAATTCAAACCACTGTCCTTCTGCATGCAAGGCAAATGCCCTGCCTCCATGTTGTCTCTTGGCCCCTTTTTCTCTTTTTATTTTCTCTTTCTCTTCTATCTCCTTTTTCTCTCCTTCCCTTTCTTATATGTCCTAAATAAAATTATATATCAGTAAAACCTGAAAATTCTATGATATATAGCTAGTTGGTGAGAAGCACAAATAACAGTCTGAGCTTGCAATCGATTAGTATCTTCAGTGAAAAACAGTCATAGGAGACTAAGTCTTTAGCCCATATATTCTGACATTCTCAGGTAGATAAAGCAAGAATTGAGCTGAATTGAACTCTCAGGAACTCTGATGGTATCCAAAAATTACTTATTGCTCTGGGAAAGTCTACATACCCAAGTGTTGAAATTGGGCCCAAGAACCCTTTGACACAGCAGCGTGAATGTTGTTAATTGAATTTTTAAATGGCTTTATGAGAGCCAGAGAGATAGTATAGGGGTTAAGGTGCTTGTTTTGCATATAACTGACATATGTTCAATTCCTGGCACCATATATGGTACCTGAGTATCACTGAGGCTTTTGTCATGCAAGGTGTAGCCAAAAAGCATAATCTAAATAAATAAAATGGTTACATTACATCTTTTTTCTTTCTTTCTTTTTTTTTTTTTGTTTGGGTCACACCTGGCAGTGCTCAGGGGTTACTCCTGGCTCTACGCTCAGAAATCGCTCCTGGCAGGCTTGGGGGACCATATGGGATGCCGGGATTCGAACCAATGACCTTTGCATTAAAGGCAAATGCCTTACTTCCGTGCTATCTCTCTGGCCCCCACATTTCATCTTATGTGGTTTTTCTTTTTTGTTACAGTGGAGGAAAATGTTACTGGAGATGTGACATAGCAGCAGAAAAACACAGGCTTCACATGCATGAACCGTGGTTTGATGCGCATTCAAAGTAAGCATCTTACCATCTTACCTCTTGTACTAACTCTTGGCCTCATGAGTTTTTCTTTTTCACTTTTTCCCCTTTTGAGTTTTTCCTTTGTAGGGCTTTTTTTTAATAAAATATTTTTACTTAATTAAAAAACCATGACTTAAGAAGTTATTTGTAAGATGACACCCAGCTATTATTATTATTTTTTTTTTTGGGTTTTGGTTTTGGGGTCACACCCGGCAGCGCTCAGGGGTTACTCCTGGCTCTACACTCAGAAATCGCTCCTTTGTTCGGGGGACAATATGGGATGCTGGGATTTGAACCACAGTCCTTCTGCATGCAAGGCAAATGCCCTACCCCCATGCTATCTCTTCTGCCCAACACCCAGCCTTCTTCTCCTTCCTTTAAACCTATCCCTTTGATATGTAAAAGCCCACCTGGATCACTTGACTTTCTCCCCCATTTGCACCCTGGTGAATTTTGTACTGGGTTAATAAAGGTTAGTCTGGCTTTGGGGGCAGAAAGACCATGAGGTGAAAAGAAAACTGACCGAGTTGGTTTATTAATCCTTCATGGCTACCCTATCCTTCTTCAGACCCATGTGGGGTGATTTCACAATAAGGGGATTTATTTTACAGTCATTGATAGTTAAGTATTAGGCATATAATATTTCAACACCAGTCTCATCACCAGTGTCAGCTCCCATCAGCAGTGCTACCATACTCTATCATCTCCCACTCACCACCCTTGTCTGCCACTTTGACAGGAATATTACAAAATTTGGTGGCTGCAGCTTAGCTCTCATGTTCTTAATGTTGCTGAATCTGTGTCTTGGATTTATGTTCTTTTTTGTTTTGTTTTTTTGTTTTTCGGCCAACCCGGTGATGCTCAGGGGTTACTCCTGGCTGTGTGCTCAGAAATTGCTCCTGGCTTGGGGGACCATATGGGTCGCCGAGAAATCGAACCACAGCCATCCTAGGTTAGAGAGTGCAAGGCAAATGCCCTACCACTTGTGCCACCACTCTGGCCACATGGATTTAAGTTCTTTTGTAGGGATTTCTTTGCGGTCTAATTCTTTTCTTTTCCCACTTGGACTTTTCCTTGTGTGGCATTTTTCCTAAGAGGAGAGAGAAAGAGCCAGTTACAGGCCTGCTAATCCTGCTGTCGATTGCTGCTTCTGCTACTATAGCTTGGAGTTACTTAAGCAATCTTTTTCACTTTTGACTACATTGGGAAATTTTTTTCCCTCATAAACCTTGATACTTTTAGCCCTTTCTCAGGGCCTTGCCACTTTGAGTCTGCCCCTGAACTTTTTTGCCTTGGGCCTTTTCTAGGCATTTTACCACTCTAATGTTTACCTCTAGGCCTTGGCTGCTTTAATTCTTTCCTTAGTAACAGTTGCTGCTGCTTTTGCCTTTTTTCTGGCAACTTTTACGGCTTCCATTGTTCAAGGGGAAGAAAGCAGTTCAAACAGCCGTCAGGAGAGATGAAGTCATGAAATTTTCCTATACATGGATGTACATGGAATCTATTATGCTGAGTGAAATAAGTCAGAGGGAGAGAGATAGACACAGAATAGTCTCACTCATCTATGGGTTTTAAGAAAAAATAAAAGACATTTTTGCAATAATTCTCATAGACAAAGAGAGGAGGGCTGGAAGGTCCAGCCCTCAACATGAAGTTCACCACAAAGAGTGGTGAATGCAGTTAGAGAAATAACTACACTGACAACTATCATAACAATGTGAATGAATGAGGGAAGTAGAAAGCCTGTCTAGAATACAGGCAGGGGTGTGGTAGGGAGGAGGGAGATATGGGACATTGGTGATGGGAATATTTCACTGGTGAAGGAGAGGTGTTCTTTACATGACTGAAACCTAACTACAATCATATTTGTAATCAAGGTGTTTAAAAGGTATATTAATTATATATATATATATATATAATCACTTCTCAGCCTTTTGGCTAAGATCAAGTGTAGTATCTGTTCTTATCAGTTTAATATCTGATACGTCGTCTATCTGACGACAATATATTAAATGGATTTTTGGCACTAGGAACTGGAATAGAAACTTGCTTCGTCCATTCCACGCATCGACCTGGTATTGCAGTACCTCCAGGAATGGTGCACCAAAAAAAAAAATATATATATATATATGTATATATTTATATATATATATATATATATATATATATTTTAAAGCAGCTTTCTGGTAATATAGACTGAACATAGAGCTATTAGGGAAAAAAGCTGGTGTTGGGTACTATGCTTACACTTTCACAAGAATCACTTAGAGTGGCTGTTTCACTTTTTTGTGTGTGTGGGGGTTGTTTCACTTTAACAGGTATGTGGAGTCCTGGACCAAAGCCCAATAGCTCTCTTGTCCCATTTCACTGTAATAGCACTGAATTATTGATAGTCCCATGGCTCTGTTGGGCCACTCCTCCAGCTTTTGAGGAGGAAGACACAATATAGACAGGAGGGTGGAGAAACCTGCAGGATGTGGAGGGCTGACTGACTATTGATTTAAATGTCCTTAGTCAGAGGGGCAACATGTTCATCCCCAGCTCAGGGCAGAGAATCCAAAGAGTTGAATGACTGCTGTGTTATATACTTCCTTTCACTCCTTGCAAGCTCTGAAGATAATATGGAATGCTAAGGACTGAATCCCTGTTGGCCCACTTGCAAGGTAATTGCCCTACCCACTGTACTACTTCTGTTTGTTTTTATTTTTAACTTTTATTTTTGCTTGACACCCTATCCTGCTGCCAGGGTAACAAGATTAACTTCTCTTCATATCTGATTGCCCTAGAGTTCTGTTCCCAGTGGACCATGAAATGTTTGGCCAGGGACCAGAAACTACACAGACTCGGGAACATCAAACAACAAATGTCTCCCACGTACCGAGTTAATTCATTACGACTTCAAACTCCCGAAACTGAATGAAGTCATATGCTGCCACTCAGGCTGTACAAAACCAGACCCTTACCACTACTATTTACATAGTACTCAACAAGTAGAAAAATGCACCTGCATTGATGAATGACAATGCCTTGGCAAACATTGCCAATAATGTCCCCATAAAAAAGGACCAAAAAGGGCCCAGAGATATAGCACAACGGTGTTTGCCTTGCAAGCAGCCGATCCAGAACCAAAGGTGGTTGGTTTAAATCCTGGTGTCCCATATGGTCCCCCGTGCCTGCCAGGAGTTATTTCTGAGCAGACAGCCAGGAGTAACCCCTGAGCATAGCCGGGTGTGGCCCAAAAACAAAAAAATAAATAAATAAATAAATAAAAAGGACCAAAAAAAACCCAATTAAATAGGGCCCGGAGAGATAGCACAGCGGCGTTTGCCTTGCAAGCAGCCGATCCAGGACCAAAGGTGGTTGGTTCGAATCCCGGTGTCCCATATGGTCCCCCATGCCTGCCAGGAGCTATTTCTGAGCAGACAGCCAGGAGTAACTCCTGAGCACCGGCGGGTGTGGCCCAAAAAAAAACAAACAAAAAAATAATAATAAATAAATAAATAAATAAATAAATAAATAAATAAATAAATAAATAAATAAAAAGGACCAAAAAAAAAATCACTAACTGAAGAACATAGAAGAACTGAAAAAAAAAAAAAAACATACAACAGAGTGAATAAACAACAGAAAGACAGACAAAGGAACAAGTCAATGTGCTTGAAATCAAGATGCATGAAACCATCCAAAAAGAAGAAACAGAGAAATAATGAAAAGTCTAAAGAAAACAGGAGCCAAGTAGAATAGCAGGTAAGGTGCTTGCAATCAGCCTGAACAGGTTTAATCGCCAACATCCTATATGGTCCCCCACGCTCACCATAAGGGATTCCTGAGTGAAGAGCCAGGAGTTACGCCTGTGCACCACTGGGTTTGTCTTCAAAACAACAAGAATATAGATAAATAAAACAATAAAAATATTAAACTTTGGGGCTGGAGTATAGCGGTAGGGCATTTGCCTTGCATGCAACTGACCTGGGACAGACTTGGGTTTGATCTCCGGCATCCCATATGGTCCCCTGAGCCTGCCAGAAGTGAGTTCTGAGCACAGAACCAGGAATAACCCCTTGACCACCGATCAGTGTTACCCTACAACCACCCCCCCAAAAAAAGAGTGACAAGAGCAGCGGTTGAAGCCATAGTAAAGTGAGTAGGGTATTTGCCTTGCACCCAGCTAACTCAGATTGGGTCCTTGGCATCCCAAGCCTGCCAGGAGTGAACCCTGAGCACAGCAAGAAATAACCCCTGAACACTGCTGGGTATAGTCAAAAATAAAATAAAATAATAATAAAAGTCCACTGGAAAGATCCTTCAATAGTCTTAACTTTGCAAGCAAATGACCCAGCATTGATTCCTTCATGGTCCCCTGAGCACCACCAGGAGACCTCTACACACTGAACCAGAAGTAGTCTTCAACTGCCAGGCATGGCCCAAAATTTGAAGTAATAATAATAAATAACAAAAAAATCAAGTACCTAAAAATCAACTTTAAAAGGTGAAATTCTTGGCAACTATAAACACGGCCACAAATATATTTGCCATATTCAAACCCAGCCAGCTCCATAGACTAACTTTTCTCTCGAAAGAGATGTAAGCCAAACCATAAAAGATCATGGGTACACTGGCCCACACAGCCAAAAGCTGGCCATCTCTGGAGAAAACAGACCAAGCCACTGCCCTGCCAAAGCCAAACCAGCTGCCTCCATCATCCAGAATCAACGCTTTCCAGATCACCCTGCCTCATCACTCCTTCAAGGACACATATCTGATCAAACTTCAGGTATGCTGATTTGGGGGCTGATATCAGGATTTTTAGGAGTGAATGTGGGTATATTTCCCACTGTATCTTCCTTCTTCTAGGAGGCCTGGCTGGCAGCTGAATATATAGTATCAGTAATAGTGCTTTTATTTTTCTGGACAACTTTGTTTAATGCTGTCATCCCTATAGAAACACACCATTTTAACAGAATGGACAGCTAACAACAGGAACTTACTAAACCTTCTGCCATGATATCAATGACTTCATTGGAGATACAATAATTCACACAAATGTGCTTGCTACTTTTTCTTTTTTCTTTCTTTCTTTCTTTCTTTCTTTCTTTCTTTCTTTCTTTCTTTCTTTCTTTCTTTCTTTCTTTCTTTCTTTCTTTCTTTCTTTCTTTCTTTCTTTCTTTCTTTCTTTCTTTCTTTTTTTTTTGGGGGGGGTGTGGAGCCACACATGATGACACTCAGGAGTTACTCCTGGCTATGTGCTCAGAAATTGCTCCTGGATTGGGGGACCATACAGGATGCCGGGGATCAAACCGAGGTCCATCCTGGGTCAGCTGCATGCAAGGCAAGCACCCTACTGTGTGTTACCATTCCGGCCCTGATTTTATTTCTTTTTTTAACTTTATTTTTTTCTCTTCCTTTTTCTCTTTTATTTTCTCTCTCTTTTCTTTAATTTTTCAATAACTTTGCTTTCATTTATCTGGAAACAAATGTATCACGATCAACTATGTAATACATTTTCTTTAAAGTAAAAAAATGGTGAAATTTTTATACATAGAAAATTATAGTTAATTACTTAAAGAGAACACAAAACCTGGAAGCAATTTAAACATCTGACAGATGAGTAGACAAAGAAACTGTGGTATCATTGAGTTTATCAGGGTAGGGGATGGGGAATAGGCTGAGGTGTGGGACCCTCTGGTGAAGTGTATGATATTGGAACATTATATTCATGAAACCCTTAATGGTGTCATTAATAGTATTATAAATCACAGTTCCTAAATAAATGAAAAATAAGAATAAAAATAAAGTGCTGAAAAATAGAACAGTAGGGAGGGCTCTTTTCTCACACATAGACAACCCAGATTGTAGCTCCAGCACCACATATGGTCCCCCAAGTCTTCCAGGAGTGATCTCTGAGCACAGAGCCAGGAGTAAGCCCTGACTGTAGACAGATATAACTCAAAATAAAGCAATATATTTAATTTAATTTAATTGGGGAAAGTGAGCTAATTTTTTAAAAAGAGCTGAAAACAAAATAAAGAAAGCAACTTTAACAAAAGGTGCTGGGGGAGGGGCCGGAGAGATAGAATAGTGGTAGGGCATTTGCTTTGCATGCCCCTAGTTCCCATATGGCCCCCAAGCCTGCCAGGGGCTATTTCTGAGTGCAGAAATCAAGAGTGACCCTGAGCGCTACTGAGTGTGGCCCAAAAACCAAGCAATAAATAAATAAAGTTTTTAAAAATAAAAAAAAAGTGGTGTTGGGAAACTTAATAATCACATGTAAAAATTAAAACTGGGTTCGTATCTTCACACCTTACACATAGTCAATTCAAAATGAATCAAAGACCTTGAGATCAACTGGAGTCTATATAGTAGATTGAGGAAAATATAAATTGAATACTCCAAGATTTGGTCCTCATAGGTGTCTTGAGGGGCCAGATCGATAGTATAGTATAGCAGGGAGAGGTGGTGAAGAGGATATGGGGACACTAGTGGAAAAAAAATGACTCTGGTGGTGGGGTTGATGCTAAGGCATTGTATGTATAGAACTCACTATGAGGGACTGGAGAGATAGTGTGGAAGTATGGCATTTGCCTTGCATGCAAAAGGACGGTGGTTCTAATCCCGACATCCCATATGGTCCCTTGAGCCTGCCAGGAGTTATTTCTGAGCATAAAGCCAGGAGTACTCCCTGAGCGCTGCCAGGTGTGACCCAAAAACCAATAGAAAACAACAACAACAACAAAAACTCACCTATGAAAAACTTTGTAAAACACGATGCTTTAATACATTAAAAAAAAAACAAAACACAAAACTAGGTAATTCTATCATTAGGGCCTGGAGTAACTCCTGAACACTATTGGATATGGTCCAAAATCAAACAAAAATAAATACGGAACCAATTCCCTACTCTAACCTCCTCCCAGTCCTTGGTAAACACACACACACACACACACACACACACACACACACACACACACACACACACTAGTAAAAATTCAGGTCTACAAAAATGTGAAACAAATTTTAAGTTACATTAGATTTTGAAAAATTGTATTCCTCCCATCCTTTTTAGTCACTGACTCTGTTGATACTACATTTAGTATCCCACTACCAGATAACAGAATGTGCCTATTAGGTGCTGAACAAACAGATCCTGGTCATTGTGGGCATTGAAGACAGTTAATTTTCAACAAAGAAGCAAAAAATATGAAGTGTAACAAGGAAAGCCTCTTCAATAAGTAGTGTTGGAAAACTGGTCAGCTACATGCAGAAAAAAAATGAACTATATCCCCAGTCCCTAAATTAACCATTTTTTTTGGTTTGTTTTGATTTTTTGTTTTTGAGCCACACCCGGCAGTGCTCAAGGGTTACTCCTGGCTTTGCACTCAGAAATTGCTCCTAGCAAGCGGGTTGGGGGGTGTCCATATGGGATGCCAGGGATCGAATCCGTTTTGGTCCAGGGTCCGCCGCATGCAAGACAAATGCCCTAACTGCTGTGCTATTGCTCGGGGCCATAAGTTAATCATTCTTAACCTATAAAATTGACATATAGACAATACTAAATATCCAAACCATGGATTTAACGACACTGAAATCAAGAGACCCAAAGTTTAACAATCAAACTTAAAAAGGTGCCTATTATGATGGTAGGTTGGTGGGGGGGGGGTATGGGAAGGGCTCAGGGAACATTGGTAGAGGCTGACACTGGTGGTGGGATTGGTTCTGAAACATAGTGTATTTAAAACTCAACTATGAATCAATTTGTAAAACAATGTTTTAAATAATTTTTGTTAAAATATTAGCCATCTTAGAAAACTTGGGGGCCTTCTTAACATCTACATCTCAGAACAATGGGAAGACACCCAAAAATTTCACCATCTTCATTTATGGTTTTTTTTTTTGGGGGGGGGTGAGAATGATTTTAAGTGGGTTAGGCCACACCTGATGCTATTCAGCCCCACCAGATAGTATTCACCTGGTGGGGCTCATAAGAACTTGGGGGTCCCCCGTATGGAGTGCAGGTAGGCCACACAACAGCAAGCACCCTATCCATTGCAATTCTAACTTATGCTTTCCCTACCTCTATGGCATTTTCAAATCTGTAAACTATTTTCATTATTTAAAGTGAAATAGAGGGGCCGGAAATGATAGCACAGCGGTAGGGCCTTTGTGTTGCATGCAACCAACCCGGAATGGGGTTCGAATCCCAGCATCCCATATGGTCCCCAGAGCCTGCCAGGAGCGATTTCTGAATGCAGAGCCAGGAGTAACCCATGAGTGGACCCACCAAAAAAAAAAAAAAAAAAAAAAGGCATGGCAAAAATGCAGAGGACGTTAGCCATGGCCTAGGACAGTGGTGGGCAACCTTTTTTTTCAACTGACCCAAATCTCGCTAAAACCACGATTGAAATTTATTTTGAGAGCCACACAGGGCGCGCACTGACAGAGGCTAGGAGCAGAGTCCTGACTCCTGGAGCGGCCGCCCGGCACACAGAAGAGCCACATTAAAAGCGTGAAGAGCCAAATGTGGCTCGCAAGCCGCAGGTTGCCGACCAGTGGCCTAGGAGAAGACGCAGCGCGGAAGACTCCGAGCCCGAGACTGAAGGTAAGGCTGCTCACGCCAGTGCTCAGGTTCCGGTTCCCGCAACGCCGTAATTCCGCCGCGAGTCCTTTAAGACGCACGCCCCGCCAGAGCGTCAGGACGCCGGCGACGTACGACCCGCGAGCCAATGAGCGGCGCCGACCCAACCCGCCAGCCAATAGCGGCGGCGGAAGGCACGCGGGGGGGGCGGGCCGAGCACGCGGACTTTTCCAGAAGCTCCGGGAGGCGCCTAGCACGCTGCACGCTGAGCCGCCTGTGCTGGAGGTCTCCTCCCGCTCCACTTCTGACTCTGCAATGGCCGCCGTGAAGACCCTCAACCCGAAGGCCGAGGTGGCCCGAGCGCAGGCGGCGCTGGCGGTCAACATCAGCGCGGCGCGGGGGCTGCAGGACGTCCTGAGGACCAACTTGGGGCCTAAAGGCACCATGAAGATGTGAGCGGCTTGGGCAGGGCCGGGCTGGGTCGGCCCCGAGGCTGCAAACGGCCCTGCCACTTCCGGGCTCGTGCGCGCTCCCTATTCCCTCTCCCCCTACCCCCCGCCCGGTCAGATTCTTTAAGAGAACCGAGGCGGTCTCGGTCGGAGGAGAACAAAGCCGCTCGCGGGCGCGCGCTCGGCGCGGGGTGGGATGGGGGAGGTTGCTGTCTCTTCCCTAAGACCCAGGTACCCGGATGCTGAGCCGGCCGCGGACCCAGCTCTCGAGCATCCGGGTCCAAACCCACCCACACTAGGGGATGGGTCTCTTCCGGTCGAGCGACCCAGGTTAATTTCTGTCCTTTTTCCACCCACAGGCTTGTGTCTGGCGCTGGAGATATCAAGCTGACCAAAGATGGCAACGTGCTGCTTCACGAAATGGTGAGTGGGGCCGCCTTCCATCCCGCGCTAGAAATGGGGCTGGTGGGTTTCCCTCTTAATGTTTGATTTGGATAAATAAAAAAGGTGGATCACGCTATAAGATCAGGATTAGTCAGTTCTCAAATTAGAGACGATGAAGAGGATAGAAAGGGGATGGGATCAGTCACGTGGGCGAGGAGTGCTGCAGACTTGTTTGAATCCCTGCTCCGTTGCCATTGGGATCGATCTTGATTAACGGGTTGTAATTATAGAAATTACTGTGCTACATTGAAAGCGTGACACTGTTAGATGGGCCTCAAAATCTCCTCCCTTCGAACTAGTCGGGAGGGGGAATAAACTAGTTTTTTTTTTAAGTCCTACTGACCCAAGAGTTTTGATTCATGAATGGAGCAATTTCTTACTCATTCCTACATTCACCAAATGTAGGATCACCCCAAATTTTAATACATTAAAAAATGCATTTAGGAAATTATTGCTGTTGAGCGTTCTATCATCATGAATGAATTTGAACTGAACGCAAAATAAACTTTTCTTGCTTTATTTTGATTTTGAGTTATTCCTGCAATGCATGAGCATTTGGTACTCCTGCCAGTGCTTGGAGGGAGCATGAATTGCTCGTGCAATTCAACCTTAAATCTTAAGGTGCAAGCAGCTTTAAATCTCTTAACTCTCCATCCTCCAAGAAATTAAAAATTTATATGTGGGGTCTTGGAGGAACTACAGGGAATCACTAGTGCTTCTGGGTTGGTCACTAGCACGTCTGCATGAGTCCCAAAACATTTTGTTCATCAGAAATTGATAGGCAAAATAACAGAAGGTGAGGTTTAAATTTTTTGTTTGTTTTTTGTTTTGGGGTAACATCCTGCAGCGCTTAGGGGTTACTCCTGGCTCTATGCTCAGAAATCACTCCTTGAAAATGCCTTACCTCCATGCTATCTCCCAAGTCCCAAGGTTTTAATTGGGGGGGGCGGGTTGGGTCATACTGGCAGCGCTCAGGGGTTCCTCCTGAAATCTGCTCAGAAATCCCTCCTGGCAGACTCCGGGGGAACATATGGGATTCTGGGATTCGAACTGCTGTCCTTCTGTATGCAAGGCAAATGCTACCTCTCCGGCCCCCAAGGTTTAAATTTTTTTTTAATTTTTTGGTTTTTGGGCCACACCCAGCAGTGCTCAGGGGTTACTCCTGGCTGTCTGCTCAGAAATAGCTCCTGGCAGGCACGGGGGACCATATGGACACCGGGATTTGAACCAACCACCTTTGGTACTGGATCGGCTGCTTGCAAGGCAAACACCGCTGTGCTATCTCTCTGGGCCCAAGATTTAAGTTTTTAGGTGAAATTATTTTACTCATTTTGAGTAGATACTGATTAAAGTAAACTTGAGCACTTGGGCAAATTTTGTGAATTGCAGTTAAAGCTTCTTCCCTTCATGCTTTTTAAGTATATTTGGAGTGCTTCATCTAACATTTTGTTTGTTTTCTTTTTTAGCAAATCCAGCATCCAACAGCCTCCTTAATAGCCAAAGTGGCAACAGCCCAGGATGACATAACTGGTGATGGTACCACTTCTAATGTCCTAATCATCGGGGAGCTGCTGAAACAGGCGGATCTTTATATATCTGAAGTATATGCAATTCTATGCTTCTCTGATA
This sequence comes from Suncus etruscus, assembly GCF_024139225.1. Lineage (NCBI taxonomy): Eukaryota > Metazoa > Chordata > Mammalia > Eulipotyphla > Soricidae > Suncus > Suncus etruscus. The sequence goes on from NC_064862.1 coordinate 66,914,513, forward strand.
CTTACTATTTCTAGGGATTAGCAAGACTTGTTTTTTACTACTCATGTAGTAACAACTGAGGCCAACTGTTAAGTATAGATGAATTAAATTTGGAAACCAGAATCTTTTTATCCTGGCCTGATACAACTTTTTTTTAGAACTTTATTGATTGATTCATTCATTCATTGATGAACGGCTGTCTAGACAGATATCCCCATACTCCCTCATTGTTCGTGTGCATCCATCTGGAAACCACATGTTTGGTCAACGAAGCCAGCCTTCCTCCAATAGAGATGGACCATATTTGGGTCCAGTGTATATGAGTACCTGCATTCCTCTGTTAGAACCTTCAAATAAGCCCTCAACTAGGCAGGAATATTTATAAGGAAAAGGAGCAAATAAAGGCTTACTCTTACTCTGCTCAGGAATTGAACTGCCTATAAGGGATCAGTTGCATACAAGGCAAGCTTCTGGCACATGTATATAGCTCTGGGCAAAGGATTTCTCCAGTTTTATATTTTTGTTTGGTTGGTTTTTGGGCCACACCCAGTGACATTCAGAGGTTACTCCTGGCTATGTGCTCAGAAATCACCCCGGCTTGGGGGACTTTATGGGATGCTGGGGGATTGAACCGTGGTCCTAGGTTAGTGTGTGCAAGGCAAACGCCCTACCACCTGTGCCACCACTTTGGCCCTTTCTCGAGTTTTGTTTTGTTTATTTATTTTTAGTTCTGAGTAACTTAATCCTTAGGAAGTTTCTTAGGGAAAGCAACAAGCGAGTTTTTGGGTACTGTTTTGTTTTAGTTTTACGGTCATGCGCAGCAATGAGGGGACCATGTGGGATGCCAGGTATCAAACCTAGGTTAGCCATATTTAAGGAAAGAACCTTACTATACTATGTCTCCATCTTATCACAAAAACGTCTGACATTCTTATTTTGCACAGTGAACACCCAAGTGTGCTTTATAGTACCCTTGGTTTTAATTCTGTGCTACAGCAATGTCTGTTCTTTACCTCTGCATTGAAAGGACTATCCTTTTAAGTGTATTCAGAAAGTCAGCACATTATACAAAATTATATATTTGTGTCAAAGTGAAGAATTCTAGTATTGATTGTGGTTTGTACTTGATTATTGCAGGGCCTTCATCCAAGAATAATAACAGAAGGGTTTGAAGCTGCAAAGGAAAGGGCCCTTCAATTTCTGGAACAAGTCAAAGTAAGCAAACCAATGGACAGAGAAACACTTATAGATGTGGCTAGAACTTCTCTACGTACTAAAGTACATGCTGAACTTGCTGATGTCTTAACAGAGGTATGTGTCTGGTACAGTATACCTATAGAGAATAATATCAATTTAATAGCATTTCTCTTTTTGGTTTTTGGGTCACACCTGGCAGTGCTCAGGGGTTACTCCTGGCTCTGTGCTCAGAAGTCGCTCCTGGTAGACTCGGGACCATATGGGATGCTGGGATTCGAACCGGTGTCCGTCTTGTGTTGGCACTTGCCATACAGACGCCTTACTGCTGTGCTATCGCTCCAGCCCCCTCCCTTTTTTTAATTACTAGCTTCAGTCTGAAGTTTGCATAATAACATGTTCAATAACCTGGCCAGTTTTGCTAAAAGATTTAAGTGAAAGCACCAAGTGACAAAAGTCTTGCTGTTAACAGTACGTTTTTTTTTTTTAATAAAATAGAATATCATTAATGCATGAGTCGTTGTGAATTGAGATTCCAAACTAAATTCAGTCCTTTATAAATATAAAGAAACGTTAAACTTCTTTTTTTTTTGTTTTTTTTTTTGTTTTTTGTTTTTTGTTTTTGGGCCACACCCTGTGAGGCTCAGGGGTTACTCCTGGCTATGCGCTCAGAAGTTGCTCCTGGCTTCTTGGGGGACCATATGGGACGCCGGGGGATCGAACCCCGGTCCGTCCTAGGCTAGCGCAGGCAAGGCAGGCACCTTACCTCCAGCGCCACCGCCCGGCCCAAAAGTAATTTTTTTTTTTTTTTTTGGTTTTTGGGCCACACCCTGTGCCGCTCAGGGGTTACTCCTGGCTATGCACTCAGAAGTTGCTCCTGGCTTCTTGGGGGACCATATGGGACACCGGGGGATCGAACTGTGGTCCGTCCTAGGCTAGCGCAGGCAAGGCAGGCACCTTACCTCCAGCGCCACCGCCCGGCCCCTGTTAAACTTCTTTAAAGCAAGAATAAGTGCTAGATATAAGGTTTAAGATGCATGTCTTGCATGAATCCAGCTCTGGTTCTATTCCTGGCATTGCATGGAGTCCCAAGCACTGCCAGGAGTAAACCTGCAGCTCTGTTGAAATGTAGCCAAACAAACAAGTAATGTTGTTATATGTTCCTGTTTTAGGCTGTAGTAGACTCTGTTTTGGCCATTAAAAAACAAGATGAACCTATTGACCTCTTCATGGTTGAGATTATGGAAATGAAACATAAATCTGAAACTGATACAAGGTAGGTGGTTCAATGTCTTTAATAAATTATTATAGCTAATGATTTTTCCCCAGAAGTATGAAATGTTAACTATTTGAAAACCAGATAATGTGGATTAGTTATAAAATGCATTCCTACCTTGTGTGCCTGAGTCAGTGGATTTGATTTCTAGCACTGAAAGCACCCTCCCAAAAAATCGGCCTGGAGCAATAGCACAATAACAGTGGATAGGGCACTTGCCTTGCATGTTTGGTCCCCTGAACCTACTAGGAATGATTCCTGAATGCAGAATGAGGAGAAACACCTGAGTATCTATGTATGTCTCCACCACACACACACAACTTTTTTTTTTTTTTAATCAAATTCTGAGGCCGGAGTGCTAGTATAGCATGTCACATGTTTGCCTTGCATGCCAACAACCTGGGTCCTATATCCGGCACTGCTTGTGTGATCACTATTCAGTGATCCCTGAGTGTTGCTGAGTGTGGCCCAAAACCAGTTTTTCAGTGAGACAAAGATATCTTAATGGGCCAAGCACCATGCTTTATATGCAGGAAGCCTGGATTCGATTGCCAGTATTGCATGGTCTCCTAAACACTGAAGACGCTCCAATACAGAGCCTTAGTAGTCTCTTAAGAACCATGGGGTACAGTCCCAAATCTTTGGAACTGGGTAGAGAGTGGTGCACATACCTGCGCTGAGCTCAGAAATCATTCCTTTGCAAGCTTGAGGAACCATATCAGGTTGGGGGGGGGGGTTTGAACCCAGGTTGGCCTTGGGCAAGGCAAGCGCCCTACTTCTATGCTTTCACTCCAGCCCCATCAAAGTTCTTTTGGATTTCCTGGATTTACTTTGTACTCATACATTCCTAAAATGGCCATATATAGTTCGTTTTTTTGTTTTTTGTTTTTTTTTAAGGAAGTAGGTTTTTGTTTTGTTTTAATCAAGCCTACCAGTTGAGGAATTCCTGCTAATTATTTTTTTGGGGGGGGGGGGCCACATCCAATGATGCTCAGGGGTTACTCCTGACTTGGGGGACCATATGGGACACAGAGTAAGAAACCCCTGTCCGTCCTAGGTTAGCGCATGCAAGGCAGATGCCCTAGCACTTACGCCACCGCTCTGGCTCTCCTTGCTGAATTTTTTGTAGAAAAGATAGGGTTGTTTGGCTTGAATGGGTTTGGGGGGTTATATTCAAATAACTTAAAGCTACATTGTACAGAAATCCCTTATCTCATTTTTTAGCCTATGTTTAAAAGGGTTAATTTTTATGTGTTTTAACAGCTTAATCAGAGGTCTTGTTTTGGACCATGGAGCACGGCATCCTGATATGAAAAAAAGAGTAGAAAATGCATACATTCTCACCTGCAATGTTTCGTTAGAATATGAAAAAACGTGAGTTTAAGTCCCTTAAAATGAATTAGAGAAAGAAGCAGCTTGGGAGTTTGGGCGAGTCACTTTTTGAGGTTCGGTTTCCCCACTCCATAAAGGGAATGATTTCTTGTTTTCTTTTGAAAGAATTGAATGTTAACAGCTAACTTCTGAAAGCTCTGGGGCAGGATTGGAACTTAGTGTCTTATATCTCCCTGGGTTTGACTGGCTGACTTCATCTTTTGCTCAAAAAAAAAAAATAAACATGTCCTATTTTCTCTAACTTTTTTTTGGTAGAGAAGTGAATTCTGGCTTTTTTTACAAGAGTGCAGAAGAGAGAGAAAAATTAGTAAAAGCTGAAAGAAAATTCATTGAAGATAGAGTTAAAAAAATAATAGAATTGAAAAAGAAAGTCTGTGGTGATTCCAATAAAGGATTTGTCGTTATTAATCAAAAGGTAAGGATGAGATTTTTTTATTTGTGAATTATTTGTCTGTTTTTGCTTTTAGATGAGGGTACTGAGACATTTTTATTTTTGTTACAGGGAATTGATCCCTTTTCCTTAGATGCTCTTGCTAAAGAAGGCATAGTAGCTCTGCGCAGAGCTAAGAGGAGAAATATGGAAAGGTATGGGTTGCATGTGAATTTTACTTACTGTATTTTTCTCTCTATAAGACACATAGTTCTTAGATGAGGAAAACAAGAAAAAATATATATTCTAAAGCAAATGGTGCAATGCAAGATGCCATCAAGAGACTGTGGCTGGAAACAACCAGCCTATGAGGTTGAAGTATATTTAAAATATGCTGGTCTACAGCTGGTTAAACACATTTACCTAACTTTTTACATCAGAAAATAAAAGAACATCTTTTAAAATACTTTTAATATAAAATAAAAGTTGCAGCAGCAATCAAATAATCTTAAACAAAAGCTATATGTAACGGTGAAAGTGCGTTAACCTGATTGCTCATACTTTGTGGTATGTCTGCGTGTGGCTTGTAAGACCACAAATAACAAATGGTTAGTATATGCTCTCCTCCCCTGCACTCAGGCTTCAGCTCTCAGAGGCATTCACTCTATTAGACCCACAGATAGATATCTTTGGGGGCTGGAAACAAGTGCGTCTTATGGTACAAAAAAGAAATAGGGTGACTTTCAAGCTAACTGGATTTTAGCTATTTTTTGCATTTTTATAGTCTTTTCCAAAATTAACGTGTGGGGCCGGAAAGATAGCATGGAGGTAAGCCGTTTGCCTTGCATGCAGAAGGTCAGTGGTTCGAATCCCAGCATCCCATATGGTCCCCGAGACTGCCAGGAACGGTTTCTGAGCATAGAGCCAGGAGTAACCCCTGAGCGCTGCTGGGTATGACCCAAAAACTAAAAAAAAAAAAAAATTAACCTGTGTTGTCTTCATAATCTTATTTTCCAATTTTATTATAAGACCACTTTTTTTTTTTTTTTTTTTTTTTTTTGGTTTTTGGGCCACACCCGGCGGTGCTCAGGGGTTACTCCTGGCTGTCTGCTCAGAAACAGCTCCTGGCAGGCACAGGGGACCATATGGGACACTGGGATTCGAAGCAAACGCCACTGTGCTATCTCTCTGGGCCCAGGACCACATTTTTTCTTTGTCCTTTTTTTTTTTTTTTTTTTGGTTTTGGGCCACACCCAGCGGGTTCTCAGGTTACTCCTGGCTGTCTGCTCAGAAATAGCTCCTGGCAGGCACAGGGATATGGGACACCGGGATTCGAACCAACCACCTTTGGTCCTGGATCAGCTGCTTGCAAGGCAAACACGCTGTGCTATCTCTCCAGGCCCCTCTTTGTCCTTTTGTAAACATTAATTAAGGTTTATACATTTTAAGCTGGATCAATAAGCACAACAGTAGGGCATTTGCCTTACACGCAGTTGACTCAGGACAGACCTAGGTTCAATTCCCGGATCCTATATGATCCCCTGAGCCTGCCAGGACTAATCCCTGAGAGCCACCAGGTGTGCCCTCCCCAAATAAAAAGTTTATACTTTTTTGTTTAGTTTTTTGTTTTTGGTCATACTCGGCAGTGCTCGGGGGTTACTCCTGGTTCTGCGGTCAGAAATCACTCTAGGCAGGCTCTGGGGCCATATGGGATGCCGGGGTTCAAACCACTATCTGTCCTGGATCGGCTGCATGCAAGGCAAACCCCCTACCACTGTGCTGTCTCTCCACCTCAAGTTTATGCATTTTGACTGTTGTAATAATGCTGTTTTATAAGTATTTGTATGTATTTGTTTTATTTATTTTGGTGTTTGGGGCTAATACTGAACAGTGCTGAACTTGCACCCCCCTCAGTTGTGGGAGTTACTCCTGTGGTGCTCACAGGGATCATACAGTCCTGGACTAGCCCTAGACTACCTGTATGAAAAGGATACACACTGGCCTGTTGTGACTGCTTGGCCCTTGATTGGGGGACACAGCTGGCAGTGTTCAAAAGCTACTGCTGGCTTCATGCGCATGAGTCACTTCAGGCAGTACTGGGGATTAAACCAGGATAATCAGCTTGTTTTTAACTCTTGGTGGGGGTGCGTGATCCCATCAGGTGATGCTAGAGAATTGAACTTGGATCAGACTCTGCAAGGCAGACATCTTGCCTGCTGTATTATTTCTCCAACAATGACATAAGTCAAGAAATTACTTTCTGAGAGCTATTTCTCCCAAAGACTTCACCCTGATAAAGGGCTCTTAACAGGCTTTCTTCTTTTCAAAGGAATATTTGCCAATTTGGAAAAAGCAGTTTAAATGGAGACTTCCTGGGGAAAGAGTTTTGTGTGTATTTTTGCTTATGGGCCACACCTAGCAGAGTTCAGAGGTTACTCCTGGCTCTGTACTCAGAAATTACTGCTGGAGGCTAGAGCGATGGCACAGTGGTAGGGTATTTGCCTTGTATACAGCCAGTCCAGGACAGAAGGTTCAAATCCTGGCATCTCATATGGTCCCCCTTGCCTGCCAGGAGCGATTTCTGAGTGCCACCAGGTGTGGCCCAAAAACTATAAAGAAAAATCACTTCTGGCGGTCTCAGAGGCCATATGGGATGCCAAAGATCGAACCCGGGGTTGGCTGGATACAAGGCAAACGCTCTTCCCACTGTACTATCACTCTGGACTCCATGGGAAAGGGGATTTTTAACTGGTTGGTTAATGAGAGGGCTTTATCATTAAAATAACATTTTAGTGGGGCCAGAGTGGTGGTGCATTGGTAGGGCATTTGCTTGGCATGCACTAACCTAGGACAGACCATGGTTTGATCTTCCAGCATCCCATATGGTCCCCCAAGTCAGGAACAATTTCTGAGCGAATAGCCAGGAGTAACTTAGCGTCACCATGTGTAGCCGAGAAAGCAAAATTAAATAACATTTTAGGACCTGGAAAGATAATACAGAGGACAGGTTATTTGCCTTGGCTTGAAACCAACCCTGGGTTCATTCCCCAGCATAACTAGGAAGGACTAAGTCCTGAGTACTATTACTGTTAGCCTGACCCGATAACACTTTAGAATATACTAATTTTTTGTAGTTCTGAATTACTGTCATTTAAATGTGGTTATTCTATTTACATATATTACTGATATGCCTCTATTTTAATATTTCAGGCTGACTCTTGCTTGCGGTGGGATAGCTCTAAATTCTTTAGATGACCTAAATCCTGACTGTTTGGGGCATGCGGGACTTGTCTATGAATATACATTAGTAAGTATTTTCTTCCCATGGTTCATGAATTGTTAGCTAAAAAAATTCAAGGAGCTAGATCCGTGGTTGCACAGCTTGCTTTGCACTTACCTACCTAACCTGGTTTCAATGCCCGTCACTGCAGGGAATGACCCAAAAATGACAACAAAAAATAACATACAAGGACTGGAGAGATAGCACAGATGTATGGAATTTGCCTTACATACAGCCAATCCAGGTAGTTTGTATCCTGGCATCTCATATGGTCCCCTGTGCCTGCCAGGAGCGATTTCTGAGCGTAGAGACAGGAGTAACCCGAGTGCCGCTGGGTGCGACCCAAAAACCAAAAAAGAAAAAAAAATACCAGAATCAAGTTTTTGCTTTTATTTATGTCCCTTAAATGGGGTGATAATATTTTTATGTGAGATTAAAATAAAATTTAATTACTAATATGTTTAATATTCCTCTTTTGTGTTCAATTTTGTATAGAAAATGTTGAAAATAATTATTTTGACTTTGAAAATGATTTTATTTTGCAAAGGGAGAAGAGAAATTTACCTTTATTGAAAAGTGTAATAATCCTCGTTCTGTGACATTATTGGTCAAAGGACCAAATAAGCACACACTTACCCAAATCAAAGATGCAATAAGAGATGGCTTGAGAGCTGTTAAAAATGCTATTGATGATGGTAAGAGTTTCTATTTACTTAAACTAAATTTTTCAGTAATCTGAAAGGCATGGCTGAATACTGTGTTCTTTTATCGATATTTTACACAGCCAGACACCATGCAAAACTAAAGTTTTCCCTTTAAATGGCTTTGATGATATGCTGCTTCTTCATGGCATATCATTATTAAAAGGGACTACAAATAACTGAACTAATAGAATTCCAAGAGCTAAAGTTAAAATGTTTGAGATACTGCTTACTGTTTTCAGGTGGAATTTTTTTTAACATATACTTATATTGAACTCAAAATTTGTATGTTTTGACTTAAATTATTTTTTATTTATCCAGTTTTACTTATTTTGAGCCTTAGCATCTCTCTTCCCTCTCAACAGGATGTGTAGTTCCAGGTGGGGGTGCAGTGGAAGTGGCAATTGCAGAAGCCCTGATAAAATATAAGCCTAGTATAAAAGGCAGGGCCCAGCTTGGAGTTCAGGCATTTGCTGATGCATTACTCATTATTCCCAAGGTATGAGAACTTTCAAGTCATTTCTTAGGGTGTTTGGGAGTTTTGTTTTTTGTTTGTTTTTGAATTGTGGGAAAGGGTTATCTCATCCAGATGAATTTGGTTATCTGAAAGGGCAATTTAAATGAGCATCTGAAGTTCTAGTTGATAACAGTGGATAATAAATAACACTTGCCTTGCAGTCACTTGGTTTTGTGTCCTCACACCCCATATGATTCCCCAGGACCTACCTGTTTCTGAGTACTGCCAAGTATGGCCCAAAGCAAAGTTTAACCCAGAGCTCCAGCTTCTTGAACTATCTCCTTGGCCAAAGAGAGAATTGTTTGGTGCCAGATCAATAACACTGTAGGTAGAGTGTTTGCCTTGAACATGGCTGACTTAGATCCAATTCCCAGCATCCCAGATGTTCCCCTGCCAGGAGTCATTTCTAAGTGCAGAGCAAGAAGTAACCCCAGAGCGCTGTCGAGTGTGGTCCCCAAACAAAAAAAGATAATTCTTGAAGCCAGAGTGATATGATAGCACATAGCACATCATAGTAGGCCATTTGCCTTGCACTCGGTCAATTCTGGACAGACTCTGGTTCGATCCCCAACATCCCGTATGGTACCCCGAGCCTGCCCAGGAGCGATTTCTAAGTTCAGAGCCAGGAATAACCACCCCTGAGCACCATCAGGTGTGGCTCCCCAAAAAAACATCCCCCTGCAAGAAAGATTTTTTTTTTTTGGTGGTTTTTGGGTCACACCCGGCAGTGCTCAGGGGTTATTTCTGGCTCCAGGCTCAGAAATTGCTCCTGGCAGGCACAGGGGACCATGTGGGGCGCCGGGATTCGAACCGATGACCTCCTGCATGAAAGGCAAACGCCTTACCTCCATGCTATCTCTCCGGCCCCAAGAAAGATAATTATTTTGAAATAATTTGTGGTGTGTCCATAGTACAGTGAGTGGATAGAATGTGTATCTAACTTGCCTGGCTGACCTGGGTTTGATCTCCAGCATTCTTCGATCTGGTCCTCTGAGTACCACAGGATTAATTCCTGAGCAGAGTCAGGAATAAACCCAGAGCACCCCTAAAAGCAGAAAAAAAAATTTTTAATTGTTGTATAAGGTTTATATTGGAGTATAAGCTTTTTTGTTTTGGTAAATGAGAGTAATATCTTCTATCATGTGTGCCTTTGGGGGAATTATGAAGTTTATTGCCCTGTTTGGGACGGGAAGAGAGTTGGTCAACATGTCCTGATTCTTAAAATGTGTGTTATGAACACATATACCAGGATTGGGGTAGGTAGTTTATCAGTAAATGCCATGATTTTTTAAAGTGAACTGGATGTATCTTCAATAAAGTGGATGATTTGTTTGATTTGTGGGGTGGGGTGTTGAGATCCTTTTTTTATTTCTTTGTAGACTTAACCATTCTTAGGGTCCTATGTTTAAGGATTACATTTGTTTACTTTAGGTTCTTGCTCAGAACTCTGGTTTTGACCTTCAGGAAACACTAGTTAAAGTTCAAGCAGAACATTCAGAATCTGGTCAGCTTGTGGGTGTGGACTTGAGCACAGGTAAGAAAATACAACTGTTAGCGGGGCGGAGAGATAGCACAGTGGTATGGCATTTGCCTTGTATGTGGCAACTGTTGGGCTGGAACGTTGGCACAGGTGGTAGGACATTTGCCCTACATGCGCTAACTTAAGACGAACGGTGGTTCAATCCCCCAGTGTCCCATATGGTCTCCCCCAAGCCAGGTTTGATTTCTGAGCACATAACCAGGTGTAACCCCTGAGCGTCACCAGGTGTGGCCCAAAAAAAACAAAACAAAACAAAAAAATACAACTGTTAGTGGTAAAGGTAGATAGTATATATTTGTGAAATAACACAGGAAAAAAAAAACACACAAAAAAACTGAAAATCTTGGAATTGCTTAAAATTCAAACAACACGCATTTGCTGTTTCTGAGTGTTAATGTAATTTAGGTTAACTTAATAAGTCTGATCCTGTGCCAATTTAAAAGTAAAACTGAAAGATAGTAGAGATCCAATCTTGAAACTGAATAGAATTCACTTTAATTCGAGAGGTTCGCTTTTCTGTTTCTTTGCTCCCTGTATTCTCTTGAACACATTTTACATTCCCCCTTTCCCTCCCCTCACATCTTTTCTTTTCCCCTCACATCTTTCTAAATAAATTTAATATAAACTATTTTGCTTAACTCAAAAGAAAAGTTTTATGAATGAGAAATGGTAAGCCTTTCATAGATTAAAGTTCCAAGTGCTATCTTAAAAGCAAAAGAATGTACTGAAAAAATGGGAGATATTCACATATTTGTTAGTGAAATAGAGCATTCTTATCAATAAAAGTCTACCAAGTAGAAGATAGCTTAAAGGATTGGAGTGCCTGGTTTGCATACGGAAGTGATTTCTGAGCATTGTTAGGTGTGTCTCCCAAAAAATTTTATAGAAAGAAGCTATAGTTTGAAGTAGAAAGTTGAATTAACTGTCTTGCCAAGTTAGGACTTGGTTGTTTTTGAATTTTGTTTGGTTTAAGAATTTATGGTTTGTTTGTTTGTTTTTCAGGTGAACCAATGGTAGCAGCAGAAGTGGGTATATGGGATAACTACTGTGTAAAGAAACAACTTCTTCATTCTTGGTAAGTTAGGGGAAATCAAATATAAAACCACCTTTAGGAGTCGGAGAGATAGCATGAGGTGTAGGGCTTTTGCCTTGCATGTAGAAGGACATTGGTTCCGCAAGCCTGCCAGGAGTGATTTCTAAGCTCCGTAGAGCCAGGAGTAACCCCTGAGCGCTGCTGGGTGTGACCCAAAAATCAAAACAACCCACCTTTAAGGACTGGATGATGACACATTGGGTAGGGTGTTTGCCCTGTATAGGGCCAACCCAGGTTTGTTCCCCAGCATCTTATATGGCCTCTGAGCATGCTGGTAGTGATTTCTGAGCCTAGAGCCAGGGGTAATCCCTTAGTGCCACCTGGAGTGGCCCCAAAACAAAAAAAGCCACCTTTGAAAGAAACACTCTCTTAGAGTAAAGTGAGTCGGGCACTTGCTTTGCACTCAGCTCATCTGGGTTTGGTCCTTGGCATCAGTCAAATGCAAAGAAAGTCAATTAGCCTGTAAAAGGGAAAGTTAGGAATTGTAGTGTGCACAAAATAGTTGGGAATTAAGGTGAATTTGTGTTTATTTTTATCTGATTCTTCTGGGTGTTTCTCCCCTTTTTAGCACTGTGATTGCCACAAACATTCTCCTGGTTGATGAAATTATGAGAGCTGGAATGTCTTCTCTCAAAGGTTGAATTGAAGCTTCATCTTTATAATGAAGACTACAGAATTCTAAGAAAACTATGGAGTTAAAATCCAAGCTTAAGTGATTATCAAAGGAATTTTCCCAAGTGAAAAAAAGGAACGCTTGGCCCCTATCATTACTGAAGTTTTGAGATTATAATTACAGTATTTTTTATTGCACTGCTATATTCATAAAGCAAGCCCTTTTACTTATTGACCCTGGATGTTTTGTTCTACCTTCAATGATTAAAATATACATGTCGGATGAGCATGTTACCTTGGTACTAAATATTCTAAATTTTTGGTTTATATAAATGACACTCAAGATTAGGTTTTGAAAGAATTCCTGTTTCTTGGTATAAATTCTATAAATAAAACTTCAGGCTCAATTGAAATTTATCTTGTTGAAATAGCTGTGCTAAAATTCTCCCCAGTGAAGTTGAGTTGTAATGGGTAGAAAATGGGTGGACTAGAAAGAGGCAAGGGTAATAAAAGTTGCAAATATCTACGTAGTGGCAGAGCTAAAAATTATTGTCAAGGCATGATGATGGAGTACAGAAGTTCAAGTGAAATTTACTTTTCATATCTCCAAACTTTACTTATGCTGAAGTGGCAAGTCACAACCCTCTTTTCCTCTATCCTTCATATTTTCCTCACTCAAGATCCTACATATTTCAACAGATTTGTTTTCATATCCTTGTACTCCTTGAAAGTGAAATGTTGCTAAGTTTTGTTATTTTAAGAATGTGGTGGTTGCGTGAGTGTGCAATAAATGTTAATTGAAAATTTTGCTGTGATCTTGCAGTGGTGTCCAGGATATTTAAAATGAGTTCAAATATGAGTAGGAACTAAGTCCAAGTGATCCACAAACTAGTTCGGGGTATGTGGGACGACGGTTCCGAAATAAAATAGGGCTCTTTAAGGGTAGTGACCCTCCTCCCGTCACGTCAAAGCGTTTTCGCCGCCGCCCGTCTATCCCGAGATTCTCGGCCTACGTCAGACCTGCGGCTTCCCGTGGCTTAGCACGCAGGCGCGCGAGAAATGGGCGGGGCGGTGGGGCACATGCGCAGCAGCGTCTCGCGCCTCTTTTCCGTCTGGCTCGTTCCAGCATGGGGTTCTTGCAAAGGCTCGTGTCCCTGCTGACTCTCCTATCTGGTCCGCTGCTCGAACTAGGTCAGTGTGACCACCGAAAGTCCGCCCAATCCCTGCCATTTGCACTCGGCCTCAAGACAGGGGGAAAGAGGTGGAGTGGCTCTGCTTGCTTCCTAATCTGGTTCTGAGAAGCGGAGGCGCCACCCAAAGGTAGCCTACTCAGGATTAGGTAACATCTCAGATCATTGTAACTCACTTCTGGGGTCTTTCTAGCAAAATTAGAGAAAATATACGAGGACACCCTCCTTCGCCCTACCCCTAATCCCCCTCAACGTGCCTTGTAGCCAGTTAAATATTTCCTTGTTAAGTCTTGCATCTTTCTTATTCTCCTATCTTCCCCCTCATGTGATGCCTTTTGTGTTTGGGGGTTCAATTTTGTTTGGGGCCCATATCCAGCGGTGTTCAGGGGTCACTTCTGGCTGACTCTGAACTCTGGAATTACCCCTGGCGGTGCACGGAGTATGGGATGCCAGGATCCGGGTTGGTTGTGTGTAAGGCATACACTACTATCTTGCTCTATCCCTGGTGCATTTTTTTACTTGAGGCCACTGGTGGGTGGCGTTGCTCAGACCACTGGTGATTTGAGGTTGGTGAAAGTGGCCAGATGCAAGACAGAATGCCTGTGTCTTGCCTCCTTTGTTGTACTGTGTATCCTTCACTGTTCCATTTTTAAGTTAATTTAGGCATTTATTAACTTGTATTCAATTTAAATCACAAAAGTCCTACATTCACACAAATAACGTAATTTATCTCCAAAAAGGTTTTTTAGTTCTGATTTGGGACCAAATCTGGCTGTGTTCAGACTTTCTCCCATCCCTCTGCTCAAGGGTCATTTCTAGTCATTCCTGACAGTGCCATAAATGGAACCCAGTGCCTTACCACCTGTACTTCATGGCCTCCATCTAAAAAAAAAGAGTCAACTTATTTACTGAATTAAGGTCAAAGTAAGATCATACATTGCAGGTATGCAGTTTCTTAATTTTATTTTGTTACCGTATTTGCCGACGTATAAGACGACCCCCTAATTTTGCAGCTAAAACATAGGTTTAGGCCTATATTCGCTGTATCAGAGAGAATGTTCCTGTGCTGCAACTGTATGTACTACAGTGAGCCAATCACAACAAGCAAAATCTCAAAGGTTATACTGTCATAGACTTCCTCTCTGACTCTCGCCAATCTGAGTAGGCTTTTGACAGTGTAGATTTGGGTCTAGAACATTGTCTAATTTGCATGCATAAAAAGCCTGCTTGGATTGGCTGAGTTAGAGAGGCGGTCTGAGCAGCCTGGCAGTGATTGGTGCAGGATCGAGTTGGAAAATTCGTTTTGTGGCAATATTCAGACAATTTTCGTTTAGCAGCATATTGAAACATTTTTCGGGATATACTCGGCGTATAAGACGACCCCCGAATTTTGGTTGACTTTTTTTGTTTCAAAAGTCATCTTATACGCCAGAAAATACGGTAGGTTTGCTGTTCTGTAATAGAACTCAAGAGTCTGTACTAGGCTCTACCAGAGCTCTACTAGTGCTCTGCATTAGTGGTTCTCTTTGTTTCGGTTTTGTTTGTTTGTTTGTTTGTTTTATTTCTTTTGGTTTTGGACCACAACCAGCAATGCTCCTGGCTTAGTAATTACTCCTGGCAATACCAGGTAGTACCGGGTGCGAAGGATTGAACCCAGGTCAACTATGATGAGCAAGTCAAGTGCCCTATCCTCTGTACCATTGCTCCAGCCCCTCTTCATTTCCTTTTAATCAAATTTCCTTTATTTTTTTATACCTCTAGGGATATGATTATCTATGAAATGTCAGAATAAGAAGACCAGTGTGTAGTAGGAATTTGAACATAAAAGACCTAAAATTTGTGCCTTTGAGGAATTTAGTAAAAGTAGTGCTAAAGTACTAAGTACTTATAAAGTAGTGCCATCATGCCAGAAAAGTGTGGATTATTAGAAAATATCTGACCTATAAGTAATAGATGTCTTATCCTGCCTCTTGCTCAGTAGTTTTATGCATCTTATCTATTAAATACATAAATATCTATTAAATAAATAATATTAAATCCTTTTAATTATGTGATTTTCAAAGGTAATCAACAGTATTTTTTTTTAATTTTTTTTGGTTTTTGGGTCACACCTGGAAGCACTCAGGGTTACTCCTGGCTCTATGCTCAGAAATCGCTCCTGGCAGGCTCAGGGGACCATATGGGATGCCTGAATTAGAATTTACTCTTCTGCATGCAAGGCAAATGCCTTACCTCCATGTTATCTCTCCGGCTCCAACAGTATTATTTGTAATTATTGTGCATCTGTTCTAGGTGACAAGGATACACTTTCTGGAGTATATGATATGGTGAAAATCATTTAAAGTGAGTTAAACAAATGGAGAGATAAAAACAGAAAAAGCGGGGCCGGGCGGTGGCGCTCGAGGTAAGGTGCCTGCCTTACCTGCGCTAGCCTAGGAGACGGACCGCGGTTCGATCCCCCGGCATCCCATATGGTCCCCCAAGCCAGGAGCGACTTCTGAGCGCATAGTCAGGAGTAACCCCTGAGCGTCACCGGGTGTGGCCCAAAAACCAAAAAAAAAAAAAAAAAAAAAAAAACAGAAAAAGCATATGAGTAGAAATTTGGGTAAAAAGATACTGTTGTATTTCAGTACCTAGTTGAAAAGAAAATTTTTTGTATTTATAACAGGTCAGAAAAAAGACACAGTCATTGAAGACCTGTCATGTGTTCAACATTATATATATATATATATATATATATATATATATTTAATTTATATAGCCATGATCTATGAGTTATCTCCATTTTAGAGGTTAAAAAAATCAAAATTTGGGGGATGAAGTGGTGGCGCAAGTGGTAGGACATTTGCATTGCACACGCTAATATGGTCTCCCAAGCCAGGAGCAATTTCTTAGCGCGTAGCCAGGAGTAACCCTTGAGTGTCACCAGGTGTGGCCCCAAAAGAAACATAAAAAAAAAAAAATCAAAATTTGTATGAATTTGCCTAAATTAAGCAGCCCAATAAGAATTAACTGTCTATAGTTTGGGCCACACTCGGCAGTAATCAAGACTTGGTGGCGCTACATTGCTGATTCCCAAATAAAAAATATTGATTTTTTTTCAAATTATATAATTATAAGTATTATAAATACGAGGCAAAGATTCTCATATATATTCATGGTTTATTAATTTTTTTTGTTTGTTTTTGGTTTTTGGGTCACACCCAGTAGTTCTCAGGGGTTACTCCTGGCTCTGCACTCAGAAATCGCCCCTGGCAGGCACAGGGGACCATATGGGATGCTGGGTTTCAAACCATCATCCTTCTGCATGCAAGACAAACATCTTACCTCCATGCTATCTCTTCAGCCCCTTCATGTATTATTGATGACTCTCTTTTTTTCTCTGCAGGGAATGGGCACACTGCTAATATGGTGCAGCTCTCAGGTGGCAGATTCCAGATGGGAACAAATTCTCCAGATGGCAGAGATGGTGAAAACCCTGTTCGAGAGGTGATAGTAAAACCCTTTGCCATCGATATATTTCCTGTCACCAACAAAGATTTCAGGTATATCAGAAAGACTGGAAACTTTCTTTTCTTTACTTTTCTTTTTTTTTTTTTTTTTTTTTTTTTTTGTGGTTTTTGGGTCACACCCGGCAGTGCTCAGGGGTTTTTCCTGGCTCCATGCTCAGAAATTGCTCCTGGCAGGCACGGGGGGACCATATGGGACGCTGGGATTCGAACCGATGACCTTCTGCATGAAAGGTAAACGCCTTACCTCCATGCTATCTCTAGACTGGAGACTTTCTAAGAGGAAGAAAATCTTTAATCTTAAATCCTAATATCTAAAAAGAATTGGCTCTTAATTGAGGAGACACAGATTGAAGTATAAGAATTGTTGATTAAAAATAAAAAAGAAATGTTGATGGGGTCAGAGCCTACACTAGCCTAGGACGGACCGTATTTTGATCCCCCGGTGTCCCATATGGTCCCCCAAGCCAGGAGTGACTTCTGAGTGCATAGCCAGGAGTAACCCCTGAGCATCACTGGGTGTGGCCCAAAAGCCAAAAAAAAAAAAAAGAAGAAGAAGAAGAAGAAGAAATATTGATTACCCCTCAGCTCCTTTGACCCAGTAGCTCTTACTCTTAAATTTTTGACTTAGGGGCAGGAGAGGTGGCGCTAGAGGTAAGGTGTCTGCCTTGCAAGCACTAGCCTGAGATGGACCAGGGTTAGATCCCCTGGCGTCCCATATGGTCCCCTCAACCAGGGGCGATTTTTGAGCACATAGCCAGGAGTAACCCCTGAGCATCAAACAGCTGTGCCCCCTGCCCAAAAATAAATTTTTCTTTTTGACTTAAGGGGCCGGAACAATAGCAAAACGGGTAGAGCATTTTCATTGTACCTAGGTCCAATCTCCAACATCCTATATGGTCCCCTAAGCTTGCCAGGAGTGATTTCTGAGCTCAGAGCCTCAGTAACACCAGAACTACTACCAGGTGTGGCTCCAAAACCAAAAATCAAAAAACAATTTTTACTTAAGATGGGACAAAGAGGGGCCGGGCGGTGGCGCTAAAGGTAAGGTGCCTGCCTTGCCTGCACTAGCCTTGGACGGACCGCGGTTCGATCCCCCGGTATCCCATATGGTCCCCCAAGCCAGGAGCAACTTCTGAGCACATAGCCAGGAGTAACCCCTGAGCGTTACCGGGTGTGACCCAAAAACCAAAAAAAAAAAAAAAAAAAAAAAGATGGGACAAAGAAAAGAAGAAGAAGAAGGGGCCGGGCGGTGGCGCTGGAGGTAAGGTGCCTGCCTTGCCTGCGCTAGCCTAGGATGGACCGCGGTTCGATCCCCCGGCGTCCCATATGGTCCCCCAAGAAGCCAGGAGCAACTTCTGAGCGCATAGCCAGGAGTAACCCCTGAGTGTCACAGGGTGTGGCCCAAAAAAAAAGAAGAAAAAGAAGTACAAAAACAAGCAAATTTGGTGGAAATTATTGTTTCTCGAATAAGGTTATTAAGTCATTGTCAAAAGATTTAGTAAGCTCTTGTTGCTAACTGACCATTCTGTTTTTTCTATTATATCTGAATATTAAGTGACTTTATCTACACATTGACATCTAAATCGGTGTGTTTCTATGAGGATGACAGTATTTTTTTGTTGTTTGTTTGTTTTGGGGTCACACCTGGCAGGCTTGGGGGACCATATGGGATGCCGGGATTCGAACCACCGTCCTTCTGCATGCAAGACAAATGACCTACCTCCATGCTATCTTTCCGGCCCTGGGGATGACAGTATTAAACAAAAATGAAGTTGTGGAGCCAGATAGATAGCATAGCAGTAGAGCATTTGCCTTGCGCGTAGCCGACCCAGGATAGACGGTGATTCGAATACCGGCATCCCATATGGTCCCCTGAGCATGCCAGGAGCAGTTTTTGAGCCCAGAGCCAGGAGTATCCCCTGAGCACTGCCGAGTGTAACCCAAAAAAAAGTTTGCCTCCACATGGTCCAGGAATTCACGGCATTATTGCTGATAATGCAGCTTTTGTGGGACGTGTGTTTTGGCTGCCAGGTCTGTAAGAAGTATGAAAATTCAGGGGGAGGGTGTCCATACTCACTCCAAAAATGTCCTGATTATATCATACAAATACTAGCATATCTGGAATTTGTTCAGATTGGTATCTGCAGAATCATAGAGGAGTGGTGGAGCATGGCTATTGGCAAAGTGGTGATTATGGATGCATTAGACATGACTTCAGCAGGGTGGGACTTGGCCCACTTTCTCCTCCAGAAATTGCCAGCTTTCAGCTGTGTGCCCTGTTGATTATTCACAGCTTGATTTATATCTCTTTTGAGAACAGAATGAGTCTATGGAACTGCCTGGGTGTAGACATGTCAACTGCATTTGTGGGCTTGATTATGGCTGCCATGTCTTCTGAAAGTACGAGATGGCAGGGGAGAGTGCCCATACTCATCCCAAAAAAGTCCTGGTGAGGGGCCAGAGTGATAGCACAGTGAGTAGGGTTCTTTTTTTTTTTTTTTTTTTTTGTGTGTGTAGGGTTTTTGTCTTGCACACAGCTGACCTGTGTTTGGTCTCTAGTATCCCATACGGTCCCCTAAGCCTGCCAGGAGTGATTTCTGAACAGAACCAGATATAAACCCTGGAGTGGCCCAAAAACAAAACAGAAGTGCTGGTGATAACAGCCCAACTAACTACCAGCAGTTTGGTCAGATTGGTGTTTCTGCATTCCTCATGAGGAATGGTGAAGCTGGGCCATAAGCCAAGCCTGGAGTACATGTTTTGATTGCAAATGCCACAGACCATTCTTATTTGACTCAGTTTCTTTGATTTGTTAGATGGAGATAATAACTTCTTATTGGACTACCTTATATGACCATTGTGAGATCATGAAAGTGGTAAAGACCTTTCAGAAAAGAAATGTATTTTGGGGATGGAGCGGTGAGGTTTCTGTCTTGCCGGCACTAGCCTAGGATGAACTGCGATTCGATCCCCCTGCTTCCCATATGGTCCCCCAAGCCAGGAGCGATTTCTAGGAGCATAGCCAGGAGTAACCCCTGAGTGTCATGGGGTGTGACCCAAAAAACAAAACGAAACAAAAAAATAGAAAAGAAATGTATTTCTTTGCTCATTTGTTTAGTGGCATGGGGGAAATTGGAAAGCTGGTTAATGGTTCTGCTCTGACTCTTTTTTTGATTAGCATAATGGCTAAATTTCTAAAACAATATTAATTTACTGTATGTGAATTACACATACAGCAAAAGATTCTCTCAACCTCATTTAGGACTGGAGAGATAATACATGCAACCAGCCTTGGTTTTATCCCTGGCACTAAATACAGCTCCTCTGAGCACAGAGCCAGGAGTATCCTGGCTACCTACCACTGTGGGGTATAGCCCTGAATGCTAAAATTGAAAATAAAACAAGTCACATGGCAAGAGTGGCAGAGGAGCAGCTCAGGCCAATTACTGTGGGTTGGGACCAACCATGGCCTCAGACCTACAATAAAATTCAAAGAAACAGGAAATTGGGTTTTTTGAAATAAAATTTGACTTTTAAATAATGACAAGATGTTCTAAATGTTTTACACCCTCTGTGTACCAGTCAGCATCTTGGAGGACAAGTCCCACTTGTAAGACTATTTCTTCCCTTTAGTTGGTTCTCAGCTTGCAGCTCTATGAGTCTGTCTTCTTTATTCTTTCCCAAGACTTTACCTAGACCCTGATTTATGTTCCATGGTTGTTCCAGGCCCTGTTTCTTGACCTTGTGCCATGCAAATATAACTTTTCATTTGTGTGCTAGGACAGCAACAGATGTAAAAAGAAAATCTGTTTAGGGTCTTGGCAGTACCACGACAGATATTTGCTTTGCACACTGCTGGCCCAGGTTTAATCCCCAACACCCCACATGGTTCCCCCAAGCCTGCCAGGAATGATCCCTGAGTACAGAACCAGAGTAACCCCTGAGCACCGCTGGTTGTTGCCCCAAAACAAAACAAAAGAACTGTTCAAGCTTTCACGGTAGTTCCTTGACCTTCAGGAAAACTTGGTGCTATGTGACTCGAAGGACAAGGCTATAAATTTTATAGAGCAGGAGAAGATAAGGATGGAAAACAGAGTCTTCTCAGCTGAACCAGGTGAAATCTTTCTTTTTCAGGGAGTTTGTCAGGGAGAAAAAGTACAAGACAGAGGCCGAGATGTTTGGGTGGAGCTTTGTCTTTGAGGACTTGGTCTCTGAAGAACTTAGAAACAAAGCAAACCAGCACATGAAGGTGAGAAAATCAGACTCGGTGCTGCTAGCCTGTGAGATATGAATTCACTTTGGCCACAAGAGAGAAACAAATCCAAAAGGTGGAAGCAGGAGAGATAGTATAATGGGTTGGTAATGAGTTGAGAACTTTGCCTGCTTACCTCCATGGAATATTCGGGTTTGATCTCCAGCACTGCGTGTGGTGCCCTAAGCCCTGCCAGGAGTGACCATTGAGTGCAGAGCCAAAAGTAAGCAAGCTTTGAGCACTGCCAGTTGTGTCACACACACACAAACACACACACACACACACACACACACACACACACACACACACACACACACACAGAAATGTGGAGAACAGATGGAAACAAGTAGAAACCCAACCTAGAAGTTTCAAATTAACTTGTATGGGAAGTCAACATTGGGTTGATTCCACAGATACCCTGCTAAAACACCCAAAATTTAGCCTGAACTGGAGGCAAACCTCTCTCTGACCAGGTTGTTTTGGCGAGGAGATTAGGAGACATCTTGTTAGGATCTCTTGCAAGACAAATTCCCTAACTCCTGCTTTATCTGTCAAGCCCTCGAGATATCACACTCTAAGGCCAGGAGGGAGCTCAGTAAGCCTGCGTACATGGTATCCCATTCCCCAGCATTGCATGCGTGGTCTCCTGAGCACTGGGAGCAATCAAGAAGCTTAGAGATGGGAGTAGATCCTAAGAACTACTGGGTTTGGCCCCCAAATGAAAAGATAAAAGGAGGAGCCAGAGACATAGCACAGCGGCGTTTGCCTTGCAAGCAGCCAATCCAGGGCCTAAGGTGGTTGGTTCGAATCCTGGCGTCCTGTGCCTGCCAGGAGTTATTTCTGAGCAGATAGCTAGGAGTAACCTCTGAGCACCGCCAGGTGTGCCCCCCCCCCAAAAAAAAAAAAAAGATAAAAGGAAATTCACTGGCAGCCCCACTTAGATCATTAGCGTCTCAGACCAAAGTCTGGAAGGTGCTATGTGGAGTTAGGGCATCTCGTAATCATGCTCTTGTCTTTCACAGTCTGTTCTCTGGTGGCTTCCTGTGGAAAGGGCATTCTGGAGGCAGGTAAGTGTTGCTTCCACCATCTCTTTGGCTTTGTTCAATTATTCTGGAGGCTTTGACTTCCCTAGTTCTTAGCCCCTTCAGAAATGCTTGGTATAATTTGGATGATAGTGGAGCCGGAGAGATAGCACAATGGTAGGGCATTTGCCTTGCAAGCTGCCAATCCAGGACAGACGATGGTTCAAATCCCAGCATCCCATATGGTCCCTCGTGCCTCCCAGGAGCAATTTCTGAGCACAGAGCCAGGAGTAACCCCTGAGTGCCACCGGGTTTGACCCCCCCCCCAAAAAATTTTTTTTTTAATGGTAGTACATTTTCAGGAAAATACCCAAGCAAACTTGCTTCCTCTACCCTAATTCCTTTTTCCAGTCCATTCTATTTCTCCCTTAAAGTTTTAGTTGGTTGACTCTTGACCTCTTACTAGACTCTCTTCCAACTTCCTTGCTCCATCTAAAAGCTGAACTCAGGTACCATCAGCCTCCTTCCCTTCACCTCCCTTGAACTCCCAGAAACTTGTCTCACATCACTTTTGGTTATCAGCCTGCAGGTCCTGGCTCTGGCATCCGAGAAAAACTAGAGTTCCCTGTGGTACATGTGAGCTGGAATGACGCTCATGCTTACTGTGCTTGGCAGAGGAAGAGGCTACCCACCGAAGAGGAGTGGGAATTTGCTGCCCGAGGAGGATTGACTGGTACAGATAAGCCAAGCCAATGTTTCTTTATTCTTCTTTCTGTCTAAGGAGGCTTTTAAGGTTGGAAGAAATTTTGCTCCTTGAGTAGCAGTTCTTTGTTCTCAGAAATTGTATAAATCGGGAGCCACAGCAAAAGAATAGGGGCCACACTGGTAGGATGAAGGGTTACAGAAAAGACACAAAATTACAATGGACGGGCCGGAGAGATAGCATGGAGGTAAGGCATTTGCCTTTCATGCAGAAGGTCATCGGTTTGAATCCCGGCGTCCCATATGGTCCCCCATGCCTGCCAGGAGCAATTTCTGAGCATGGAGCCAGGAATAACCCCTGAGCACTGCCGGGTGTGACCCAAAAACCACAAAAAAAAAAAAAAAATTACAATGGACTATAGCCAGAAACCAGTAGAGAAACATGCTCTAGAACAGTGCTTAAATTTAAGTGTTTATGGGCCATTGAGTTTCATTTTTACTCTATCTCAGATCAGTGCTTCTGTAAAATACAAGACTACTTAAATCAGAGGGCACACTCCCGGCCTATGCATTCAGATCCTGACACCACATGGCATCCAGTCATTACCAGGTGTGACCTCTGCATTACAACAAATGTTGCCAACTGAAAAACTTGATTATGAACACAGTGGGGAAAAAAATAGGGGGCTAGACAGGAGAGAGTGCAGCAGGCAGGGCACTTGCCTTGCATGTGACTGATCCGGGTTTGATTCCAGCATCCCAAACACCTCCAGAAGTAATTCAGGGTTAGGAGTAATTCCTGGGTCATCACTGGTTGGGACCCAAAAACAAAACAATCACTATTTTTGGATCCAAGTTGTAGTTCAGTAGCAGAGCCTCGCAGTCATAACCTACAAATAGTCACACACCCTGAACTGTTCGAATATTGGAGGTACCTAAATAATGTTGTACAAGTGATAAATGAAGCTGTTTCTCCAGTCTGTGTCCATTTTTTGATATTTGGACCACACATGACTATCTATATTCAGGGCATATTTCTGGCTCTGTCCTAAGGAATCACTTCTGACTCTGTTCTGGAAACCATAAGTGGTACCAGGGATTGAGTCTGGTTGACTGCATGCGAGGTTGACTTACCACTGTTCTCTTCTCAGCTGGAACCCTTGCTGGCCTCAATCTAACTTCATTTAAACTAGTTTTTCTTTGTTTCCTTTCATTTTACTCAAAAACTCATAACAGGGGCCAGAGTGGTAGGGCATTTGCCTTGCATACCCCCAACCCAGGACAGACCCAGGTTCATACCATATGGTCCCCTTAGCCCGCCAGGGGAGATTTCTAAGCACAGAGCCAGGAGTGAGCCCTGAGTGTCACTGGGTGTGACACCTCCCCCCTCAAAAACAAACTCGTAACAGTTTACATACTGGTGTTGGTCATAACCATACTGGAATAGTCCAGCTTTGAAGGAAACTGAGAAGTCAGGGACTCCCAGTCATACACTGAGAATGACTGGATCTGGGAAAGTAAATATTCTTTCTTTTCTCCTTATATTTCAGCTTCCTTTTGATCCTCTATTCTTAACTCTTTCCCTTCTTCCCCAGTTTACCTCTCTTTCCTCTTCTGTCTCCTTGTCCTCCTGTCAGGTCAGATCTACCCATGGGGAAACCATTTCCAGCAAAACCGCACCAACCTATGGCAGGTAAGACATACTTTTGCATTTTTCTTTTTCTTTTTTTTTTTTTTTTTTTTTTTTTTGTTTTTGGGCCACACCCGGCGGCGCTCAGGGGTTACTCCTGGCTGTCTGCTCAGAAATAGCTCATGGCAGGCACGGGGGACCATATGGGACACCGGGATTCGAACCAACCACCTTTGGTCCTGGATCGGCTGCTTGCAAGGCAAACACCGCTGTGCTATCTCTCCGGGCCCTGCATTTTTCTTTTTGACTTTTTTTATTTTGGGCTACAGCTGGCAGTGATCAGCATATTACTCCTAGTAGTGCTTGGGGTACCATATATATAGGATTCTAGGAATCAAACCCCAATCAGCTACACACAAGGCAAGTGTCTTCCCTTGGATGTGCTACTGGATGTGGCCCAAACACCCCCCCCAAATAAATAAATAAATAAATAAATAAATAAATAAATAAATAAATAAATAAATAAAATGTAAAAAGACTAGGATCTGGAGCAATAATACAGCAGGAAAGGGGCTTGCCTTGAACACAGCCAAGTCAGGTTTGATCCCCAGCATCCCATATGGTTCCCCAAGCCCTGCCATTGTTAATGATTTGTTCAAGACCAGATGCAACAGAACTGTGGTGGTGGCAGGGAAGTTCTGAATTTTAAATCTGTGACAATGTGTGGATGTGCAAAGGAGTGCAGAAGCCTGAACTAAGTGGAAGGGAACTCAAAGAAACCATGCACGTGTGCTCCGTGGGCCCATACATATGGTCCCTGCATGCATATCACCTGCATCTCCCCCCTGATATGTGGACTTTCTTTTTTGTTTGTTTTTTGTTTTGGGGCTATACCTGGGGGATCATATGGAATGTCAGGAATTGAACTTGGTTGGTCCCAGGTTGGTAGTATGCAAGGCAGTATGCAAGGCAAACGCCCTACCGATGTGCTGTTATGGCACCTGACGTGGACTTTCCTATTTCCATGCTTGACTGTGTACTGGGGTTGACTCTCCACCTTTAGGGAAGCCTGCACTTTCTCTGAATATCTTTCTCTCTTTTTTTTTTATCCTCTTTCTCCCTTTCCTCAGTACCTTCTATTTGTTGTTGTTGTTTTGTTGTTGTTTTTGGGTCACACCTGGCAGCATTCGTGTTACTCCTGGCTCTGCATTCAGAAATTGCTCCTGGCAGACTCAGGAGGACTATATGGGATGCCAGGATTCAAACTACCTTCGTCCTGGGCGACTGCGTGGAAGGTGAACGCCCTACTGCTGTGCTATCTCTCCGGCCCCACCTCAGTACCTTTTAATAAAACCTGTTTTTACTTAAAAAAAAAAAAAAAAAAAGGCAACCAAATAGTAGAGGCATGTTTGAGAAAATGGCAGGATTGATAAATAATTCATGAATTCCCACTTGAACTCAGGGTGGTAGTGTTATAGAACAGATAATAGGCATTTTAGGAATCAGAGGAATTGAACTTGATCATTTTAGGGGCTGGAGTGATAAATAGCACAGCAGATAGAACATTTTAGAATTGACTTAGTTTGGGGGCCAGAGAGATAGCATGGAGGTAAGGCGTTTGCCTTGCATCCAGAAGGATGGTGGTTGGAATCCCAGCATCCCATATGGTCCCTTGAGCCTGCCAGGGGCGATTTCTGAGCATAGAGCCAGGATTACCGTATTTTCCAGTGTATAAGATGACTTTTGAAACAAAAAAAGTCAACCAAAAATCGGGGGTCGTCTTATACGCTGAGTATATCCTGAAAAATGTTTCAATATGTCGCTAAACGAAAATTTTCTGAATATTGCCACAAAACGAATTTTTCAACTCGATCCTGCACCAATCACTGCAAGGCTGCTCAGACCGCCTTTCTAACTCAGCCAATCCAAGCAGGCTTTTTATGCATGCAAATTAGACAATGTCTGGCCCCGAATCTACACTGTCAAAAGCCTGCTCAGATTGGCCAGAGTCAGAGAGGAAGTCTATGACAGCATAACCTCTGAACCTTTGCTTGTTGTGATTGGCTCACTGTGGTACATACAGCTGCAGCACAGGAACGTTCTGTCTGAACAGCAAATATAGTCCTAACCCTATGTTTTAACTGCAAAATTAGGGGGTCGTCTTATATGCCCAGTCGTCTTATATACCCAGTGGTCTTATACGCCGGCAAATACGGTAACTACTGAGCGATGTGGGTGTGACCCAAAAAAAGAATTGACTTAGTTTAAAGTGTCCTTGGGACATATGCTCATACAAAGGTTGGTGATTAAGACAGAGGTCAGAGCAAGTGATCAGGAAACTCCCTGATCTAGCCCCTAGGGCTAGCAAGCCTCTGAGTCTTTTATTTATTTATTTGGTTTTTGAGTCATACCTGGCTATGCGCTCAGAAATCGCTCCTCTTGGGCCGGAGTTTGTTTGCCTTGCACACAGA
Source organism: Suncus etruscus (assembly GCF_024139225.1). NCBI lineage: Eukaryota > Metazoa > Chordata > Mammalia > Eulipotyphla > Soricidae > Suncus > Suncus etruscus. Next base: position 66,941,246 of record NC_064862.1, read on the forward strand.
TGGTGGTTTGAATCCGAGCATCCCATATGGTCCCCCATGCCTGCCTCTTCTTCTGCTCAGAAGAGTCAGAAGAGCACAGAGCCAGGAGTAACCCCCGAGCGCTGCCAGGTGTGACCCCCAAAAAAAAGAAAGAGGAAGGAAGGAAATAGATAAATGAATTGATTGATTGATTAATTAATTAGTAGCTCCTAGCAGGCATGGGGGATCATATGGTATGCTGGGATTCAAACTACCATCTATCTGTTTGAATCTGCTGCATGCATGGCCCTACCACTGTGCTATCAATCTGGCCTCCTCTGAGCAAATTTTAATGAGACTAAACAGTTCAATTCCATCAGCAAATATAGATGTGTTTTTTTAAGAATCTTAGTAATAAAAGGAATATTGGGACTGGGGCAGGTAGGGCATTCGCCTTGCACATAGCCAACTTCAGTTCAATCCCAGCACCTCATATAGTTCCCCAAACCCACCAAGAGTGATCCCTGAATACAGAACCAGGAATAAGAATGAGCCCTGAACAGCACTGGGTATGGCCCAAATCACCCCTGCTAAAAACAACATAAAAGGAGAATGGGCTAGAGCAATAGTAAAGTATATGAGGCTCTTTGAACATAGCCAACCTGAGTTTGATCCCCAGGACCCCAAGCACGACCAGGAGTGATCCCTGAGAGCAGAGCGAGGAGTAAGCCACTAGGACCACTGGGTGTGACACCACCACCACTTTCCCACAATAAAAAAAAGGGCAGAAGATGGACCTGGAGAGATAGCACAGCGGCGTTTGCCTTGCAAGCAGCCGATCCAGGACCAAAGGTGGTTGGTTCGAATCCTGGTGTCCCATATGGTCCCCCGTGCCTGCCAGGAGCTATTTCTGAGCAGACAGCCAGGAGTAACCCCTGAACACCACCAGGTGTGGCCCAAAAACCAAAAAAAAAAAGGCAGAAGATGCAGAAAGTTGTCAGGAGAGACTGTTGGTGGGAAGAGGAAGGAGATCCTACCACACAGCATGAAGGAAGGTAGGAGAGTTTCTTCCCAAAGTACCATGGAAATGGTCCAGTCAGAAGGGTGTAGTGCAGCTGGAGTAATAACGCAACAGGTAGGGCATTTGTTTTGCACGTGACTGACCCGGGTTCGATCACCAGCATCCCATATGATCCCCCAAGCCTGCCAGGAGCAATTTCTGGTGGTTTTTTTTTTGTTTGTTTGTTTGTTTTTGGTTTTTGGGCCACATCCGGCAGTGCTCAGGGGTTACTCCTGGCTGTCTGCTCAGAAATAGCTCCTGGCAGGCACAGGGGACCATATGAGACACCGGGATTCAAACCAACCACCTTTGGTCCTGGATTGGCTGCTTGCAAGGCAAATGCCGCTGTGCTATCTCTCCGGGCCCGCCAGAAGCAATTTCTGAGTGAAGAATCAGGAGTAACCTCTGAGCGCTGCCAGATATGTGGCCCAAAAAACAAAACAACAACGTAAATGAAGGTAATGGTGAAGGATATGAGACATGAGGCAACGGACTTAGGAGCTCAGGATAGGAATCCAATAACTATTCTATTCCCTTCCTACTATCCCACATGAGAAAGTTTGATCTTGGTGTTCCTGTGGACAAAAAGGAATGGCAAATCTTTGAGCCTAAATTTCTTCTTTTCAGGGAAAGTTCCCCAGAGGTGACAAGGCTGAGGATGGATTCCATGGAATCTCCCCAGTGAATGCTTTCCCCCCACAGAATGCCTATGGTAAGATTGCTCACAAGTTGTTGTCAATATCCACAGATTGACTGATGGAATCATTCTTTCTGAAAAGACGAGGAAAAGAGAAACCCTAGTGGAACATTGTTCAGTGGGGCTTTTGAAGGACAGAAGAGGTGGGTGTGTGGTGCTTCTCCAGGAGACTAACTTGTCTGCTGTCCCACAGGGATCTATGACCTCATGGGCAACGTGTGGGAGTGGACAGCTTCCTCCTATCAGAATGCTAACCAGGACATGCGTGTCCTCCGGGGGGCATCCTGGATTGACACAGCAGATGGCTCTGCCAATCATCGGGCCCGCGTTACCACCAGGTAAGGATTGTGTAGCTGGGGCCTGTGGCCTGGCCTCCCAGAACACAGATGGTACCAGAACTGGTATTTATACGTCTTACTGCCAGTTCCACCACAAACTGTAGCTAGAGAAAATAAAGCAAGTAACACGGGCCCGGAGAGATAGCACAGCGGTGTTTGCCTTGCAAGCAGCCGATCCAGGACCAAAGATGGTTGGTTCGAATCCCCGTGTTCCATATGGTCCCCCGTGCCTGCCAGGAATAACCCCTGAGCAACGCCGGGTGTGGCCCAAAAACCAAAAAAAAAAAAGCAAGTAACAATTTGAAAAGCAGAAGAGCCCAACACAACTTGTGCTTTTTCTTTCTTTTCTTTTTGGGTCACAACCAGTGATACTCAGGGATTATTCCTAGCTCTGCACTCAGGAGTCATTCCTGGTTGTACATGGTTGGGGATTGAGCCCAGGTCAGCCACATACAAGGCAAATACTCTCCCTGCTGTACTGTCACTCTGACCCCATTTATCTTTTCTTGCTAGCTTTTAACTCCAAGGGAAATTTTGTATCCAGCATCTTAATTATTTGAGTTTCTTCTCTTGTCCTCATTATTAGGCATGGTGAAAGAAGAAAGAAAGTATAATGTTTAATTTAGAAGGTTATGGACAATCATGGATATACTGACTTTTTTGTTTGTTTTGTTTTGTTTTTGTTTTTGGCCCACATCTGGTGATACTCAGGGGTTACTCCTGGCTATGCACTCAGAAATCGCTCCTGGCTTGGAGGACCATATGAGATGCCAGGGATCAAATCTAGGTCCGTCCTGGATTAGCTATGTCCAAGGCAAACGCCATACCACTGCGCTATTGCTCAGGTCCCAGATATACTGACTTTTGAAACTAGCTGGGCACATGAAAAATCATTTTCCACCACCATCTTGTTTAGAATCAAGGATAAATAAGTGGAATGGAGAGATAGCACAGTGGTAGAGTGTTTGCCTTGCATTAAGCCGACCCAGGATGGACCTGGATTCTTTTTTTTTTTTTGGTTTTTGGGCCACACCCGGCAGTGCTCAGGGGTCACTCCTGGCTGTCTGCTCAGAAATAGCTCCTGGCAGGCACGGGGGACCATATGGGACACCGGGATTGGAACCAACCACCTTTGGTCCTGGATCGGCTGCTTGCAAGGCAAACGCCGCTGTGCTATCTCTCTGGGCTGGGCCGGACCTGGATTCTATTTCTAGCATCCCATATGGTCCCCTGAGACTGCCAGGAGCAATTTCTGAGCACAGAGCCAGGAGTAACCCCCGAGCACTGCCGGATGTGGCCCAAAAACCAAAACAAAAAGGATAAATGAACTCATTTTACACAGATGGGGACACCAAATTGTGGAGTTCCAGGATCCCAAGGATTCTTTTTTGTTTGGTTTGGTTTGGTTTTTGATTTTGGGCCATACCTGGGCATGCAAGGCAGATAACTTAGTACTTGCGCCACCACTCCAGCCCTTTGATTTTATTTTTTGATTTTGGGCCTCATCTGGCAGTGTTCAGGGGTTACTCCTGGCTCTGTGCTCAGAAATTGCTCCTGGCAGGCTGGGGGGACTATTTGGGATGGCGGGGATTAAACCTGGGTTGGCTGAGTGCAAGGCAAATGCCCTACTGCTATACTATCGCTCTGCACTGCCCCCTTGGAGGATTCTATACTTTGCTCATTGGTATTTTGATTTTTTTTTCCTGCAAGTCCTACTCTTGAATCCCATAAAGACTGGAGAGGCCTCAAGGTGTCAGATTTACTTGTTATCTTGAGCCCCTAGTTTTTCTTTTTTGTTGTTGTATAAAGCACAGTAATAAAACTATCCTTCTTGGAAACCAGGTCTGCTGCTGATTTGGTGATGCTGTGAGGGCAGTGGTAGGCCTAGGATAGATCATGCAATTCTTCCTTGTGTCTGATTCTAGCTCAGTGAACTGCTGGACAAACCTTGTTTTCCAGTACTATAGGCAGTTGCATATATAGGAAGAACATCAGGAAAGTGCTTTGGAAAGTGAAGTGCTACGTGGTGCCATAGTATTCTTATTTTTCTCAGAGAGGTGTTTTTCCAACCAGTTATTCTAGGGTATTAGCTACTCTTTTTCTTGCTGTCTATGAACCACTCTCCAGACCACTCTCACCACAGTCTACCCTTTCCCCATGGTCCATGATGGGTTTTTTTCTTTCTGTTTTGTTTTGGGGCCATATTGTGTGTCAGTGGTCCCAGTTTATTTATGGCTCTGTGCTCAGGGATCACTCTTAGCAGTGATCCAGGGGATCATATATGGTGCAGGGGTTTGAATTAGGGTTGTCACAGCAAGAATGTTAACTCAGTACTTTTGCTCCAGCCATCCACAGTCTATTCGTGTCCCCTTTCCTCAGGAGTAGCACACGTTTAGCACGTGTCTATACCAGGCTACCCTCTTTAGATCTTAGGATCTGCAGACCATAGAGGACTGAGCAAGAAATTAGTAAGGCATCACGCTTTTTTTTTCTCAAATTTGTTCATTTTCCTTTCCTTCTCTGGTTTCAGGATGGGCAACACTCCAGACTCAGCTTCAGACAACCTAGGTTTCCGCTGTGCTTCTGATGCAGGCCGACAAGAGTTGTGAGCAGCCACGCAGGGTCCCTGTGTCCCTCCTTGGCCATACTCCAAATAGTCAGTCTCTGAATTCTCAGAGATGAGAATGTCTCAGACATGACCTCACTTTCGCCCATCCCTCGAAGTGGCCCCTCTCATCAAGAGGGAGAGGACTCTGACCTTGAACAAGAGGCCTGACTCACTGGTTGTGGCTGGGAGCTATGTGTTCCTCTTAGATGTCAAATATTAACTGTACAGATTTTCTCAAGGCAGGATTTTCTTTTCCCAGAAGATTTCTGGGAAAGGAAAATTCTTTCATTGGCCTTATTTGTATATATACTTCTGAAGGACTCTCGTTTTCAGAATCTAACACATAGTACAGGTACTTTATTCTTTTATTTGTGTTTTGAGACCCACCTCGTGATGCTCAGAAGGTATACCTCTCTTTGTGCTCAGGAATTATTTCTGATGGTGCTCAGGAGATCATACGGGATGCTGGGTTGAACCTGAGTCAGCTACATGCAAGGCAAATACCCTCCCCGCTGTAACATCATTCCAGTCCCACTACAGGTGATTTAAGTCAGGACCAGGGGTGTAACTTAAGTGGTAGATCACTTGCATGTGCAAGATCCTGGTCCACAACATTTCATTCCATCTACCATCACCAGCCCTACACACATACACACCAAGTACCACTGGGTATAGCTCTAGTGACTCTCAATAACTGCAAGATAAAATGCAACATCAGTCTTTAAAAGTCCTAAAACTAAATGATTTACCAGATGCAACAGCATTTGGGGAAGTCTCAGATAGTATTCCAGAAAGAAACATCTGAAGTTTTCTTGCTCTTGTTAATTCAAGGTTTCCATAGGCCACTCAAATGTCTCCCTGGAGAAGAACCTGCCCCAGGCCCTCAGCTGACATCGCAGTCAGTGGTGTCTGAGTGTTTCACGCTGTGTCTGTCTGTGCTTGTCTCAGCCTTTTATTCTCACCCTGAGAAAAGTGAAGTCTGGTGTGGGGAACACCTGCTTCGGTGCAGGTGAGCTGATCCTAAAGTCAAGGGCCCCTGGCCAGAAGCCCACAGATAGTCTCACTCCTGTAACTTAGATGTCTCTAGTTTTCCCCTCCGCCTGCTGGTCCTCAATAGTCCTCCTCAGCCAAGGAGAGGAGCACTGCCTTTGGGGTGTTCTCAAAGAGGGCTGCACGGTTCTGCTGTTGCCCCTTCTTCACCCAGTGACCATAGATTTTGAATGCGTAGGCATCGATGAGGCGGCGCAGAGGGCGCAGGGCATAGGGGTCACGGATGACGATCTCCCGGGTCACAGGCTTGGCCCTGCGGTACTGGTAGTAGATGCGCACGGAGGCCAGCACTGTGAGGAGGGTCACCTGCGGGACAGGAGGCAACTTGCCCAGTAGTCCAGGGCGGCCCTTCTCATGAAGCCCTTCTTGGTAGGGACCCATTCCCACTCCCACCAGCATCCTCAGGGACATAGATAGGAAAACCAGATGGGGTGGAAGGGTTGAAATCCCATCTAAGGGAACACAGAGGGTTCGGAGACTTGAATTTGAGAAGCCGGCAGCAGCTGCCCCACTATCTAGTCTTAGTACCTTGAACTTGCCCCTCGGGCTGAAGTGCCGCACTTCTTCCACCACGTATTGTTGAAAGAAGGGGTGTGCCAAGGCCTCGTCTGCCGTATAGCGGCCCTGGGGGTTCACCACCAAGAAGCGGGACACCTGAGAGAACATGGAAGCAAGCAAGGTCCAGCGTGTGGCTCGTGACGCCCTGCCCCCTGCAGAGCCCAGCGCCTCACCAGGTCTTTGACGGTGTCCGAGTAATCATCCCACTCTGGTGAGCCAAACTGGTAATTGCCACTCATGATCATCCTGAGCATCAGCATCTGCTTCCGGTGCCAGAAGGGTGGGGAACCGGCCAGGAGGGTGTACATGATGACTCCTGTACTCCACCTGGCCCGCAAGAGGGTTCGCACTAGACCTTCTGTTCCCCCTCCTGGGCCAGGTGCTCCTGACAGTGGGGACATCCCTTTTCTGATGAGCCACCTTACCCCCAATATACTCACATGTCCACTTCCTTCCCGTAGCCTGGGTGGTCCTCATTCATGGAACACTCAATGATCTCGGGGGCCAGGTAACTGGGGGTCCCACAGACCTCTGCAAGAATAGTTGGACCAGAGAGGTAGTATAGCAGGTAGGGTGTATGCCTTGCAAGTAGCCGACCTAGATTCAAACCTGCTAGGGATGATTTTTGGATAATGGTCCTAAAAGAATAGTTACTATATGGATAGTTCACCAAAGGGTACTTGATAAAATGTTTTATTTTGAGGTCATACCTGATGGTGCTCTAAGCTTATTCCTGATGCTTCACCCAGGAATCAGCCTCCTGGCAGGCTCCAGGACCATATGGACCAGGCATTGAACCAGGGTTGTTTGCATGCCAGGCAACTGCCCTAATCACTGTACTACTGCCCTGGCCTAATCATCAAAGTGAGCTTGAAAGAGGAAGGTCCATAGAAAAGAAGTTGGGGGGGGCTGGTGGAGAGATAGCATGGAGGTAATGCCTTTCATGCAAAAGGTCATTGGTTCGAATCCTGGCATCCCATATGGTCCCCTGAGCCTGCCAGGTGTGATTTCTGAGCCTGGAGCCAGGAGTAACCCTTGAGCACTGCCAGGTGTGACCAAAAAAACAAACAAAAAAAAAAAAGAAAGAAAGAAAGAAAAGAAAAGAAAAGTTGGGCTGTAGTTCTCTTAGCGCTGGCTAAGGCAAAGGTCAGAGTTCATGGTTCTTTCACTTGGCAGCTGTTGGTTTCCCTTTTGGGGGTGAACACCCTGGGGCACTCAGGGGTTACACCTGGCTCTGTGCTCAAAAATCACTCCTAGAAGGCTTGCGGGACCGTATGAGATGCCAGGGATTGAATCTGGGTTGGCTTCATGCAAAGCAAATGCCCTCCCCGCTGTGCTATTGCTCTGGCTCTGGTTTCCCTTTTAACCTTGCCATCCTGCCCTGTAACTCAGTCCTGGGAAGAAGGTTGACATAAAGCACACCAAAATAGGAAGACTAGAGGAGAAACCCTGAGTGTTTCTGATCCTGAAAGAGTTGATGAGAGCCTTAGTCCCTGACATGGCCATAGTTATACAATCCAGACCTCTCAACTTCTGTCCTGGTTCCAGCTGGCAGGAAAAGCCAAAGTCTGTGAGCTTGATGTTCATGTCATCATCCAAGAGGATATTTTCAGGCTTGAGATCCCGGTGCACAATGTTGAGTTTGTGCAAGGTGCTGACCACCTCCAGTAGGGCTCTCATGATCTTCCTGGAGTGAGACAGGAACATGTTGCTATTGTCTGGGACCACACCCAGCAGCATTAAGCATGTGCTCCAGTCCCAAACACATTATTCTAATCTACTCTGTGGCTTTAAGTAATAGGTGGGGAGACCTATGCCAGTCAGCCATCCACACTGGATGTACAGGGCCATCTCGACAGGAAGAGACTATTAAACCCAGCATTAGACACTCCAGGCCAGACAAGTGTACACAAACTTTCTCCATGACCCTTGTGGGGAAGGGGGAAACTGGAACCTTACCTGGTTTCCTTCTCACTAAGGGTGACTTTCTCAGTGAGGTAATCAAAGAGTTCTCCTTTCTTCATCCTGTGAGGTTAGAGGCATTGTAAAACCTGCTTTCCCTGTGGCCCACACTAGTGCCCCCTGAAGCAAAGACCAAGGTCTGGCAAAGAGTAAAAATGTCATCTTGGCAGACTAAAAGAGTAGAAGAGGCTTGAGAGGGGAGATGGTCCCACAGTGAGGGTCTCCCGAGGAATGGACTGGAATCTGTCAGCTGAAAGAGGAAACCTGAACCAGATTAGGACAAGAATTATCCTGATTCCTAAGACAAATGAAAGAAGCAGCAATGCAAGTATTTGAGAAGCAAAATTGGCTATTTCAAAATCAAGAATTGTATCTCAGGGCCGGAGCAGGTGGTATGGAATGATAAGGTATCTGCTTTGTTGGCACTAGCCTAGGAATGACTGCGGTTTGATCCCCCAGCATCCCATATGGTCCCCCAAGCCAGGAGCGATTTCTGAGTGTATATCCAGGAGTAACCCCTGAGCGTCACCGGTTGTGGCCAAAAAAAAAAAGAAGAAGAAGAATTATATCTCATGGCCAGAGAGGTAGCTTGTTAATCTATTTGTTTACAACTTGGTTTCACCAAGACAAAGATCATCCCAGGTTTCTTTGTATCTATTTTTACAACTTGATTTTACCCTAAAACAGATTGTTTTAGGTGTAAACCTGGGTGGAACTGTCAGGATAACCTAAGCTATCTGCACTTACTCTGTCCTTACTCCCCCACCTGGGAGTGGTCTCAGTATTCAATAAAAACTACAGTTCTATCAGGCAGCTCGCTCTTGATATGAGGTTGAAGATTGCTAGACTATACATCTACATGTGTTTTGCCCTCAGCCTGGTTTGGATTATTTCCTGAAATGACTCTGCTTCAGATCCATTCATCTGGGGTTGGAAATATGGTGTATGGGGTGATGCTACAGTAGCTCATTGGAAGAATACATCCATGAGTACCAGGTTTGATCTCTATCAACAACTATAAAATTTACTAAATAGGAGGCTGAAGAAATAGTGCAAGGAATAGGGCCTTGACTTGTATGCAGCCAACTCAGGTTTGATTCCTATCATCCCATTGGGTTCCTTGAGCCTGCCAGGAGTGATCCCTGAGTGCAGAATCAGGAGTAGAAAGTAACCCCGGATCATCACAAAATCAAAAATCAAAACCATTTCAGCCATCCCACTTCTTGAGATGGTCTAGAAAGAGGACTGAACTAGAATAATGTATTACTCTGGAGGGCAAAACAGGACATTGAAAATAGCTTTTCCAAGCATCTTCTCTAAAGGTTACAGACATTTGAGCTACCACCAGGGACACTGAGGAGTGTTGGAGCAGCTGTCAGGGGATCTGGCGAAGTGTCTTGTCTAAATAGAAAAGGTACACTCTGTCCCTGCCTGCCCACCCTCCAAGGAAAGAAGTGGGACTCCTTTGGTGCAGGGATCTGTCTGGGTGAGTAGGGATACTACCTTGAATTACAGAAGTAATCTTCCTCAAAGGTAATGTGTACAACCAATTTTTATTTAAATTCCATTCAAATAAGAGAACAGCAGCAAACAGATTTGGAGTAGAGGACAGGTTGCAGAGCTCTATTCTGCTTGGCACTCAGGTTGTGCTGGTTGAACCACATACAGCCACATGCAAGGCAAGTGCCTTACCCCTGTACTGTCCAGCCTAGTAGCAAAGAATCACTAGCATATACTGCTGACTGCAGGGCACACCAACAGGCCTTGTTTTCCTGGCACATGGTGTTCAGTTACATGCACCAAATTTAGTTATGCCTGCAAATACAAACAAACATCTTGGGACTGGAGCAAACAGTGGGGACTGCCTTACATGTGGCCAACCCAGGTTCAATCCCTGGCATCTGTCAGGAGTAATTTCTAAGTGCAGAGCCAGGAATAACCCCTAAGGGCTACCGGGTGTGATCCCAAAACAAACAAACAAATCCATCTTTCAGTATAGTGAGAATGTGAGATTTTCTGACTACAAAATTGGCTTGAAAAATTGACTTAAGTAAACTGCATCCTAAGTTCTAGAGGAATCAAGACACCCCTTACCAGTGAGTGATTTAGGAAGACTAGTACTTACTGGACATAGTAGGGAGAGTCAGGAACTCATCAGTTTCCCTCCATAACTGTCTTTTCTCTTTTTCTTCTATTTATTTACAGTTTTAGGGCCGCAACCAGCTTTGCTCAGGGGTCTACTCTTGGTTCATGGTTTTAGTCAAGCCAGCTGTGTGCAAGGCAAGCATCCTACCTACCTACCTGTAAGCACCCTACCTACCTACCAACCTACCTGGCCTATCACTACAGGTTCCAAACAAAGACTTATAAAGCTAAAAATGATCTGTTAGTTCCCTGTGCCAAAAAAAACGCTGAGTGATGAAGACCCTGATGGTACAGAAACAAGAGACCTTTCAGAAACACAGGTGAAAGGATGACTTTCGTCTCTGAACCTCACACCTCCCATAGAAACCTCTTGCACCTGTCTCCCTGGCCTGGCTCTCTTGTCTAGGCATGCTGGCTCCCTCCTTTCCATTTTTATGTTCTTACCATTTTTAGTTTAGTTTAGTTTTATTTATTTTTTGGCTTTGGGGTTCCCAGTGGCTCTCAGGTTACTCCTGGCTTTGCACTCAGGAATCACTTCTGGTGGGATGTTGGGGATTGAACCTTGGTTGGCTGTGTACAAGGGAAATGCCCTACCTGCTGTACTATCACTCCAGCCCTACTTTCTTGCTTTTTTTTTTTTTTTGGTTTTTGGGTCACACCTGGTGGTGTTCAGGGGTTACTCCTGGCTCTGTACTCAGAAATTGCTCCTGGCAGGCTTGGGGGACTATATGGGATGCCAGGATTCAAACCAATGGCCTGTATGCAAGGCAAACACCATACCTACATGCTATCTCTCTGGCCCTCTTTCGTGCCATTTTTAAAGTCAGATTTTATTGCCTTCCTGCCTTTGCCCTCACAATCCTCATCATAGCTAAAATACTGCCAAATCCAAACTTTGCTTGCTCTACTTCTTATGCCAGCCCACCTCCTAGGACTAACTTGAGTATGTCCTGCTACTCAAGTCTTGGCTTCGATCCCTGTAACATTCTATTCAGGTTCTTTCTGGCCTTCCCTGACCATAGTGCCTAAAGAAACCTAACTCTCTCCCTGTTCTACTTTATAGATATGTATAAGACTTCATACTTATATTATGAAATTGTTATCTACTCATTCATGAAAATTATTACATGAGACTGAGAATTTTATAATTCTTGCTTATGGTTTGTGTCTAGAATAAGTAATTAATAACCACCACAACCATCATTGTTGTTAATAATTAGCATGTAGGGGGCCAGAATGATAGCACAGCAGATAGAGCATTTGCCTTATACGCACGAGACCTGGGTTCTATCCTTGGCATCCCATATGGTCCCCTAAGCCTGCCAGGAGTGATTACTGAGTGCAGAGCCAAGAGTAACCTCTGAGTGCCACCAGGTGTAGCCCCCCAAAATAAACAAACAAAAAATAGCATATTGTGCCAGTCCCTGTGCTGTTATTGTAATGCCAATGTGAAAATTAATACTGAAAGCAAACATCTAGTCTAGTTCTAGAAAACCAAGGATTCAGAATCTGGCACCATGACTCCAGGAGCTGATATGCTAAGAGTTTGATCCTATCCAGAGTGTAGGCAGCTGGATGCTGGTCCCTAGAAAGCACTGGGGAGCAGGGGAACCACAATAGGAGTTCTCTAGTAGACCCCAGCATATGGCAGCCTCTAGGACTAGGTACTTACAGATCAAACACCAAGAAGAAGAAAGTGTTGGTCTCATAAGTGTCCTTCAGTTGTACTGAAATGGAAATAGTACCTTGTCTCAGGTAACAGGAGTATGGCCAAGGACAATCAGGGGTAGGGGCAGGGGAGTTGAAGCAGCTGGGGCTAGATTTCAGAAACTGCAAGGGGGAGCTGGAGCAATAGTATAGCAGGTAAGGTGCTTGCCTTGAACATAACCAATCCCTAGCATCCCTTATCACAACCAGGCATGATTCCTGAGAGCAGAACCCTAAGCACCATTGGAGTGGGAAAAAGAAATAGCTGCAAGGGATGCCAGGATGATACTCAAAAGAAGAGTACCCAAGGAGTGGTAAGGCCCCCAGGGACGTATACTCTAACCCCCCTACTGTATCCCAGACCTTCCTAGAGAGACCAAGACAGAGCTGAAAGCTCTCTGGAACTTTGAAAATGAGCTGTAAATCTCAAGGCACTGGAATGGCCAGTTTTTCAGGACACAGTATACACCCAAATAGTGTACACCCAAGGTCTGACATGACTTAACAGTGCATAGTACCCTGCTGCTACTCACTTATGTTGGGGTGTCCTGAGACTTTGTGTAGGATGTCCACCTCCTTCTGTGTGGCTTCTCGCAGCTCTTTCACCTCCTCAGAGCTGAAGCTGCCCCCACCGGTGATGTCGATGATCTTCACAGCATACTCCTTGCAGGTGGGTTTATGGACACAGCGCCTGACAACACTGCTGACTCCTCTAGGGGTGAAGCGGATACAGTGCGGGAGCCTTACCCCACATCCAGGTCTAGGCCACAGCAAAGGGGTTCTGCGTTTCCCCCAGCAACCTGTAAACTTCTGTGGCTGAAAGGAGGATTAAATGAAGGACAGAGGGAGCTGATGACAAGGCTGATCTCAGGGCTCTCTCTTGCCTCCTAGACCAGCCAGTCAGTCATGGGGCACTCCCATAGCCCCTCCATCTTTACCTCCACCCAAAGTGGGTTTAGATGTGTTTGTCAGTAGCATTGGGGAGCTCTGCTCAGGCTTCTGGCCTGGATGTTCTTAGACACCCGCTAAAGGATTGTACCAAGAGGACAGTGCTCTGGAGATTGGACAGTGCTTAGGATCTAGTAGAGATGGCTGTCAGCTTCAGCCTGCTAGAACCCAGGACAGCAGGTTTGTGCCTGACCTGCCTAGGATCTCCTTGGGCTCATAGTTCTCGTAGAAGCTCTGTGCAGAGTGTGTGTCTGGCAGGGTCTCGTCCCAGGGCATGCTCAGCTGCTTGAGATTTGAAGATGCTGTGAGTGGAGATAAAAAGAAATGGTCAACCATAGGGAATACAACTGTACTATGAAAATGTATTCATAATAAAATTAAAATTGGGGCCGGAGAGATAGCATGGAGGTAAAGGCATTTGCCTTTCATGCTGAAGGACGGTGGTTTGAATCCTGGCATCCCATATGGTCCCTGTGCCTGCCACCAGCAATTTCTGAACATAGAGCCAGGAGTAACCCCAGAGCACTGCCAGGTGTGACCCAAAAACCAAAAAATAAAATAAATTCACAGAGGAGGTGAATTTTAGGCTTTATTTCTTTTTTTTTTTTTTTTGGTTTTTGGTTTTTGGGCCACACCCAGCGTTGCTCAGGGGTTACTCCTGGCTGTCTGCTCAAAAATAGCTCCTGGCAGGCACAGGGGACCAACCACCTTTGGTCCTGGATCGGCTGCTTGCAAGGCAAACGCGCTGTGCTATCTCTCCGGGCCCTAGGCTTTATTTCTTGTTTGTTTTTCTGGGAAAAAAGGCCCTATGGTCCCAGATTTTCTCCTTTTTTTTTTTTTTTTTTTTTTTTTTTAGGTCTTCTCCATTCTAGCCCATGTACATAGCTACAGAATCAGGCCAGCCAGTCACTATGAAGATCAGGTCAAATATCCAGCTAACCAAAAATCTCATGAGTCTTTTTTTTTTTTTTTTTTGGTTTTTGGGTCACACCCGGCGTTGCTCAGGGGTTACTCCTGGCTGTCTTGCTCAGAAATAGCTCCTGGCAGGCACAGGGGACCATATGGGACACTGGGATTCAAACCAACCACCTTTGGTCCTGGATCGGCTGCTTGCAAGGCAAACGCGCTGTGCTATCTCTCCGGGCCCTTCTCATGAGTCTTAATTGGGGGTGCAGTGGGTATGGGGGATTCCCAGCAGTGCTCAGGTGCTACTCCTGGCTTAATCCTCAGGGATTATTCCTGATGGTGCTCAGAGAACCGTTTGGTGCTGGGAATTGAACTCAGGAACTCAGACATACCGACTAGTGTTCTACCACTGAGCCATATCTTCTTGTTTTTGTTAAGCCACACCCAGCAGTGCTCAGAAGTTACATCTGGGAGCCGGAGAGATAGCATGGAGGTAAGGCATTTACCTTGCATGCAGAAGGATGGCAGTTCAAATCCCAGCATCTTATATGGTCCCCTGAGCCTGCCAGGAGAATTTCTGAGTGTAGAGCCAGGAGTAACCCCTGTGTGCTGTCGGGTGTGACCCAAAAACAAACAAACAAAAAAAAACAAAAAAAAAAAAAACACGAAGAAGTTACACCTGTATCTGCTCAGGGTTACTCCTAGCTGGCTCGGGGAACCATCTGGGGTACCATGAGTTGAACCTGGGTCAGCTGCATGCAAGGCAGATGCCTGATACGCTATTCTCCAGCCTTTCAAGATTTTTTTTTTTTTTGGTTTGGTTTGGTGTTTGGGACACATCAGTTTGCGCTCAGGGTTTGCTCCTGGCTCTGCACTTCAGCTCCCAAGTGTTTATTAATTTGCATTTTCTTACATCTAGAATAGTTCCTGCCTCAGATAAGGATCTAAATAGACATTTTTTTGTTTGTTTGTTTTTTTTAGGTCATACCCAGCAGCGCTCAGGGGTTACTCCTGGCTCTATGCTCAGAAGTCACTCCTGGCAGGCTCAGGGGACCATATGAGATGCTGGGATTCGAACCACCATCTGTTCAGATAGGCTGTGTGCAAGGCAAATGCCCTACCATTGTGCTATCTTTCTAGCCCCCTAAAATAGACATTTTGGGGGTTTTTTTTTGGGCCACACCTGGTGACGCTCAGGGGTACCTCCTGGCAATGCGCTCAGAAGTTGCTCCTGGCTCGGGGGACCATATGGGATGCCAGGGGATCGAACCGTGGTCTGTCCTAGGCTAGCGCTGGCAAGGCAGACACCTTACTTCTAACACCACTGTGCCAGCCCCAGACATTTTCTTGTTCACCAGGACGTTTGAAATGTCATATGCCATCAAAGACAAATGATATCTTACTTTAACGTAATTTTTTTTTTAGTAAGAATGCAGTGAGGTGGAGCAATAGCACAGTGGGTAGGGCATTTGCCTTGCATGCTGCCTACCCAGGCCTACCCAGGACGGACCCCAGTTACATTTCTTTTTTTTTTTTTTTTTTTTTTTGGTTTTTGGGGCCACACCCATTTGATGCTCAGGGGTTACTCCTGGCTAAGCGCTCAGAAATGGCCCCTGGCTTGGGGGGACCATATGGGATGCCAGGGGATCGAACCACGGTCCTTCCTTGGCTAGCGCTTGTAAGGCAGACACCTTACCTCTAGCGCCACCTCGCCGGCCCCCCAGTTACATTTCTAGCATCCCATATGGTCCAACAAACCTGCCAGAAGTGATTTCTGAGCACATTGTGTGTGTGTGTGTGTGTGTGTGTGTGTGTGTGTGTGTGTGTGTGTGTGTATGTGTGTATTTGGGTTACTTTTGACTCTGTAGTGTGTGTGTGTGTGTGTGTGTGTGTGTGTGTGTGTGTGTGTGTGTGTGTGTTTGGTTACTTTTGACTCTGTACTCAAAAATCACTGCTGGCAGGCTCGAGAACCATATAGGATACCTGGGATCAAACCCAGTTGGCCACATGCAAACCAAACAAATGCCTTAACCTGTGCTATTACTCTGGCCCCTCCCTTACTTTATTTTTAACTTCCCCAGTGAGAACTGTCAAGTCTGCAAACCCCTCCTTCCAGTACATACTTCTAGTGCTTCCCACTGTTTCCTTCTAATTCATGTGGTTGGTTGTTTTTGTTTTTGTGCCACATCCAGCAATGTTTAGTTGATGCTCCTGGCTCTGTGCTCAGGAATCATTCCTGGTAGTACTCGGGGACCTACAAAGTGCTGGGGATCAAACCAGAGTTGGACATTTGCAAAGCATGCTCCCTACCCATTGTACTGTTGTTCTGACCACATCCTTCCACTCCTTCTTAATCTGGACTCTCATATTCAATCTCAGAATCAGCTTGTATTTATTCACACTTTCTTGACCATGTGCTCTGAGGGATGTGGGTAGGGTAAGCCCTGGACCTAGCCTTTGATATTATTCATGTGTGTCATTGTCTCCCCTATGACACTAATATGCTCCAGACATTCATTCTCTTTTGCCCAAGTACAGACATATAGTTGGTACTAGATGTGAGTTGATGATTGTGTTGTAAGCCTTTGGTACCAGGTCCCACTAATAGAGGTCTTATGTCTAATCTAAGACAGGGTAGGAGAGGCCTCAGCCAGGACACTCAACAATGGGCTCCAAGGAGTTGAGCCTTTGCTTGAGGTACTTGAACAGATTATGAGGAAGACAGGAGAACATCATCTACCACCAGGAAGAGAGGCAGAAAACACTTAGATCTGCAAGGCCAAATAAAGCTCTGCTAGCACTACTTTTTTTGTTTGCTTTTTTTGGCCACAGCTGCAGTGTTCAGGGATTACTCCTCTCTCTGTGCTCAGAAATTATTCCTGCCAGGGCCGGAGTGGTGGCACGAGCGGTAGTGCGTGTGCCTTGCACGCTCTAACCTAGGATGGACCTCAGTTTCATCCCCCGGTGTCCCATATAGTCCCCCAAGTTAGGAGCAATTTCTGAGCGCATAGCCAGGAGTAACCCCTGAGTGTCAACGGATGTGGCCCAAAAAGCAAAAACAACAAAAATACATTTTGTTTTAATTTTTAAAAATTTTTTAATTTGGGGCCGGAGAGATAGCATGGAGGTAAGGTGTTTGCCTTGCATGCAGAAGGACGGTGGTTCGAATCCCGGCATCCCATATGGTCCCCCGAGCCTGCCAGGAGTGATTTCTGAGTGTAGAGCCAGGAGTAACCCCTGAGCGCAGCCGGGTGTGTCCCAAAAAATAAAACAAAACAAAAAAAATTTTTAGTTTTTAAAATTAAAAAAAAAATTGTGCCAAATTACTCCTACCAAATAGGATACCCGGGATCAAACCCGGATTGGCCAGTTGTGTGCAAAAGCACCCTACTCACTATGGCTCAGCTAGCTCCACCTTTCACCCTTTCTAGGCCCAGGATTTGGCAAGTAGGAGGAGCCAATTTGAGGAGCTGTCATTCGTCAGCCTGGGAGGCCTCAGAACACAGGGCTGACATTCCAGGGCTTGCTGCTGGGTGCCTGGTTACCAGAAAAAGAATTAAAATAACAACAGTCTCTGCCAGCAACTGGCCTCTGCACCAGCCCCAAATGAATAAAGTCCCCCCCCCCCCCCAGTAAAGAAAGCCCATTTCCTAACAAATCCTTATAAGTTCCCAAGGGCATTTGGGTTTCTCACCCTTCCTCATCCCAAGCTCAGACTCTTCTCACACTCACCCCACCTCACCCCATCCCACCCTACTCAGCTCTGGGCTTCCAGTCCTGGATGTTCTCTGGGCTGGCAGCTGTATTCTCTGACATCCCAAGTTCTGATTGTACTAGCCTCTGCTTGGGTTGATGGGGACGCTTTATCTTCCGTTCTCTTAAGGGCTGACTGTTCCTCTCACTAAACTCACCTACATCCTCTCAAGACCTTTGAAAGTAAATAGAAATAGGCACCCCTAATCTTCATGAAGTATAATATCCTTTCTTCAAACTCAAAGTCAAAAATAAATTCAAAAAATAAAAATAAACAGAACAAAAACCAGACACAGGACCCTACTTTCTGTAAACGAATTTCCCAGACTGGATCTCTAAGAAAAAACTGCCACTCTTCTAGGTCTATCAGCCATTAGAAGGGTCAAGAAGAGGATCTCGTATTTTTGGGTTTTCTCTCTTCTCTACTCCGTACTATCCCTGCCTGCCATGGTCACTAGCCCACCTACTCACCAAATCTTCAAAACCTTTGAATGAAGGCGTACAGAATTCTGAAGGTTCCAGAGTCACTTGGGGAGAGGGAATACCAGAGGACTGAAGTATATCCTGACCAGAGTAGGATTGATTATCTTGCTGCTCTTCCTACCGGCTTTGCTACTTTGCTACATGCCAAAAATAAAGCACAACTGCAAGCCGGCTCGCAGGTCAAGGCTCAGAAGAGATGGCACATTGCCAAGCTTTACCAGCTAGTGTCCTCTGGTGGCAGCCAAGGGAAGGGTGGCTGCTTGTATCCAGGCAGGACAGCAGAAATCCCTTGGTTTCCAGGCCCACAGGAGAGACAGTCTATTAAGGATATGCTGGCTTTTTGGGGAGCCATTTACACACAGAAACTCTGGAAAACTCCACTCGTGTGGGAAGTCCCACACTTGCTGGCTGCTGTAGGAACTCAATATCAGGCCCACTAGTGCCCTGTTTGCATGGCTGCTCTAAAAAAGCAGATATGGGGCGCACAGAGAATAGGGCGTTTATCTTGCAGGTGGCCAACCTGGGATCTCTCTATCCCTGACAACCCATATGATCCCCCACACCCAGTTCCCATCCAACCCACTGTCAGATCCAAGAGCTGTCAGAGATGGGCAGGCGCTGCTGGAGTCCACTGGGGCGATGCTAAACAGCCAATTACGATTAGGGCCTTATTTAAAGGGACGGACCTCTTTTATGGCTGGCTGGTACTGGACTGTAGGACTAGACTTCCTGCCAGGAGCGATTTTTGAGCGCAGAGCCAGAAGTAATGCCTGAGCATTGGCAAGTGTGGCCCCCAAAGAAAACAAAAATTAAATAAATAAATAAATAAATAAATAAATAAATAAATAAATAAATAAAAATGCAGACATTATGGGGCTGGAGAGATAGCATGGAGGTAAGGCGTTTGCCCTTCATGCTGAAGGATGGTGGTTCGAATCCCCGCATCCCATATCATCCCCTTTGCCTGCCAGGGGCGATTTCTGAGCATAGATCCAGGAGTGACCTATGAGCGCTGCTGGGTGTGACCCAAAAACAAAAACAAAAACAAACAAAAAATATATATATATAGGCATTAGGGACTGGAGAATTAGTTCAATGAGTAAGGTGTGTTCCTGAAACAATGCAGGGGATGGCCTCAAAACCAAATGTAAAAAGCAAAACACACACACACACACACACACACACAAACACACACACAATGCGGGTACTACAGAATAGGGAATATCCCCTTAGAAAACCACTTTATTTTCTCTTCTTTTCTTTTTTTTTTTTAACTTTATTGGTTGATTGATTGGTTCTTGGGTCACACCCAGCAGCGCTCAGGGGTCACTCCTGGCTCTGCATCCAGAAATTGCCCCGCCTCAGACTGGGGGAACAACATGGGATGACGGGAATCGAACTAGTCCCTCCTGGGTTGGCCACATGCAATGCAAACTCTGCCATTCCATACCGAGGACTCTTAACTTTGGAAGACTTGGCCTCTGAGTGAGGATCTTCATCAGTATGATTCCTCCGTTAAGGGGCCAAAGAGAGGTGGAGAGACCATAGAGTGAGTAGGGCACTAACTTTGCATGCAGTCAACTTGGGTTTGATTCATGACATCCTATATTGTCCCGAGTGAGCGCTACCAGGAGTGATCCCTGAGCACAACCAGGTGTGGCCCAAAATACAAAGAAAAAAAAAAAAGAGGCAAATAGTTGGAAATAATGCGTACATGTTGGCACAAAGGCTTTTTTGTTTTATTTTGTTATGGGCTCACTCACTCTGCTATACTTACTCCCTCCTTCCTGGCTCTGAACTCGGGGATCACTACTGGGGGAGCTAGGGTGACCATATGGAGTATGGGGATTAAATCTGAGCCAGCACAGGCAAGGCAAGCACTTTATCTACTATGCTATCTCTCAAATACAAAGAGTTTTTTTTCCCTAGTTCTTATTTAAGAGCTGTGATTTTATAGTGCTGGAGCAATAGCACAGTGGTAGGGCGTTTGCCTTGCATGTGGACAGGTTCAGTTCCTGACATCCCATATGGTGGTCCCCTGAGCTTGCTCTGAATGAAGAGCCAGGAGTAATCTGAGTGCCACCATGTGTGGCCCAAAACCCAGCCCCCCCCCCCCAAAAAAAAAAAAAAAAGAATTGCGATTTTCAGTTTTTGAGTCACACCTAACAGCGCTCAGGGGTTACGCCTAGCTCTATGCTCAGAAATCGCTCCTGGCAGGCTCAGGGAACCATATGGGACACTAGGATTCGAACCACCAACCTTCAGCATGCAAGGCAAACGCCTTACCTCCATGCTATCTCTCTGGCCCCAAGAATTGTGATTTTTAATACTGTTAGTGATGAGGGGCCAGAGCAATGTCACAGCGATAGGGCATTTGCCTTGCATGCTGTTGACCCAGGACAGAGCCAGCATCCCATGCAGCCTTGGCCTTGCAGGAACGATTTCTTTCCCCTCCCTCCCTCCCTCCCTCCCTCCCTCCCTCCCTCCCTCCCTCCCTCCCTCCCTCCCTCCCTCCCTCTCTCCCTCCCTCCCTCCCTCCCTTCCTTCCTTCCTTCCTTCCTTCCTTCCTTCCTTCCTTCCTTCCTTCCTTCCTTCCTTCCTTCCTTCCTTCCTTCCTTCCTTCCTTCCTTCCTTCCTTCCTTCCTTCCTTCCTTCTGTTTTTGGGCCACACCTGGGGACGCTCAGGGGTTATTCCTGGCTATGTGCTCAGAAATCGTCCCTGGCTTGGGGGACCATATGGGACACCAGGGGTTCGAACTGCGATCTGTCCTAGGTTAGCGCGTGCAAGGCAAACTCCATGTATTACCTGCATCACTGCTCTGGCCCCTCAGGAGTGATTTCTGAGAGCCCAACCAAGAGTAACCCCTGAGCGCCGCCAGGTGTGGCCCCCCAGAAAAGTACTGTTAATGATGAAAATTTCTAGTGGCCTGAGATTATTATACACAGTTGGACTGTTGGGAGTCCTGAGGAATGAATTTGCAGCCTCATGCTTGCAAGGAAAGCATTTTGCTGCTTAAAATAACCCCAAAACCCCTAAAGCTACATTTTTCCAACCCCTAAAACTCCAAAAAATCAAATGGAGAGGAAATCCTGTTTTACAAATAAATCACCATTTTGTAAAAACACTTGTTTTAGTATGTTTTTTGAGCCACACCCTGCAAGCTCAGGGGGTTACTCTTGGTATTGCTCTGTGAGGGAAATTTGAGGAAAGTTGAGGAGGAAAAAAAAAAAGTAGATGACAAGGAAATTATGGGCATGAAAAAGAGAAAAATAAACAAGGTGTAAAGATGTAGTCACAAGAAAGGATGAAAAGAAAATAAGGGAGACTTACCCTGTTTGGGGACGCCGGAGGCATGGGCGTGTCCAAATTACCAGAGCACAGGAACTGAAGCAAGACGGCTTAGGGTAAGCACTGTTTCTCAAAATCACATCAGCCTTAACTGACTTTAGCTTGTGTAATGGTTGTTTATTTGAAATGTATTAAAGTGGGGCCCGGAGAGATAGCACAGCGGTGTTTGTCTTGCAATCAGCCGACCCAGGATCTAAGGTGGTTGGTTCGAATCCTGGTGTCCCATATGGTCCCCCGTGCCTGCCAGGAGCTATTTCTGAGCAGACAGCACCACCGGGTGTGGCCAAAAAAAAAAAACAAAAACAAAAACAAAACAATCAAACAAAAAAGAAATGTATTAAAGTGGTGTGGACCCTTTGAGAGTTCCCAGGACTACCCGAATTCTTGTCCCTGCAAATGAACTCCTTTCTTTTTCATCCACTTTGGCTGCAAATTCTCAATTCTTTGACTTTCCCTAACATTTCTGGAAGCCCCAGTAAGATAGGCTCCCAACATTGGGTCAGGGGCTGCTCAACCCTGGAACAAAACATGGAAGTACACACCTTTGAAGCCTTTCAGAGTTCCTTCCTAGGCCAGAGAACATGCAGTAGTCAGTAGCATGCTGGTTTTAGGTCAGAATGTCTACCAGTGGTCCTCAAACTATAGTCTACGGGCCACATATTGTATTTGTATCTGTTTTGTTTCTTCATTGCAAAATAAGATATATGCAGTGTGCATAAGAATTCGTTCATAAGTTTTGTTTTTACTATAGTCAGTCCCTCCAATGGTCTGAGGGACAATGAACTGGCCCCCTGTTTAAAAAGTTTGAGGACCCCTGTATGTGCGTGGGAAGGGGCCTACAGTAGGATAGAAACCCTGAATAGAAACCAGCTGGGCATGGTACTAAGAGCTGAGGCAGGATTGCTTGAGGATTGCATCTGAAGCCTTTGTGTGGGACCCAAAGGTTACACTGATCCTCTTCTGTGGAAATTTCAGATTACAGGAGTAACTGCATCGGAGTGCCGAGACAGCACTGATCTGACTTAGTTCAGGAATTTAAAATTGGAAATGTTTTAAATTCTGGATGATTGATGAATGCCTTTGTGAGTGAATGATTTGGTCTCATGGGTCTCAGGCCAAAGGATCTGCTTGGGCTTCATGTGCACTTCACAGAGACTTCCTCAGGACATCTGAAATGTGAATCATTTTCTTTTTTTTTTAGATGTGAATCTTTTTTTTTTTTTCATTTGTTTGTTTTTTTGTTTTTTGGATTTTGGGTCACACCCAGCAGTGCTCAGGGGTTACTCCTGGCTCTATGCTCAGAAATCGCTCTTGGAAGGCTCAGAGGACCATATGGGATGCCGGGATTCAAACCACTAACTTTCTGCATGCAAGGTAAACGCCTTACCTCCATGGTATCTCTCTGGCCCCTAGATGTGAATCTTATCAGGGCTTTCTTTTTTTTTTTTTTGATTTTTGGGCCACACCCGGTAATGCTCAGGGGTTACTCCTGGCTATGTGCTCAGAAGTTGCTCCTGGCTTGGGGGACCATATGGGACACCGGGGGATCGAACCGCGGTCCGTCCAAGGCTAGCGCAGGCAAGACAGGCACCTTACCTTTAGCGCCACCGCCCGGCCCCAAGACAATGTCATGTACTTTTTTTTTTTTTTTTTTTTTTTTACCATATGGGACATCGGGATTCGAACCAACCACCTTTGGTCCTGGATCGGCTGCTTGCAAGGCAAACGCCTCTGTGCTATCTCTCCGGGCCCTTCAGGGCTTTCTTTATACTGAGTTCTTGAGCCTAAGATCCTGTGAGGTGGGCCTTGAGAGATAGCACAGTGGAGAGGGAATTTACCTTGCACAAGGTCGACCTGGGTTCAATCCTGGGCATCCCATTTGGTCCCTAGAGCCCACCAGGAGTAATTCCAGAGTTCAGAGTCAAAAATAACTCCTGAGCACTGCTGGGGGATCATATGGGATGCCAGGATTCAAACCACCATCAGTCCTGGATCAGCTGCATGCAAGGCAAACACCCTACCGCTCAGGCCCTCAATCTAAGATTGAGATAAAAGGAATCTATATATTCCTTGCTGTGTTTATGAAAAATGACTGGTAATACTTATCAGAAATATGAAAATTAGGTCTCAGGTCTTAAACCTGAGAGGTTTGGGAAAGACATTGGCAGTTTTGTTTGTTTTTGTTTTTTGGAGGCCACATCCAGCCGTGTCCCTCTTTGTGAATGTTTTAAACTTTTTTTTTTGGTTTTTGGGGCCACACCCGTTTGACGCTCAGGGGTTACTCCTGGCTAAGCTCTCAGAAATTGCCCCTGGCTTGGGGGGACCATATGGGAGGCCAGGGGATCGAACCGCGGTCCTTCCTTGGCTAGCGCTTGCAAGGCAGACACCTTACCTCTAGTGCCACCTCACCGGCCCTTTTTTAAATTTCTTAATATCTGCGCTTTAGAAATAAGTTCTAAGAATATGGTTCCTTTTTTTTTTTTTTTTTTTTTGGTTGTTGTTTTTGAGTCACACCTGGCAGTGCTCAGGGGTTACTCCTGGCTCTATGCTCAGAAATCGCTCCTGGCAAGCTCAGGGGACCATATGGGATGCCGGGATTCGAACCACTGACCTTCTGCATAAAAGGCAAACGCCTTACCTCCATACTATATCTCTGGCTCCAAGAATATGGTCCTTAATGATGAGTATCCCTAGCCAATTTACAACGTGGAGCAAACTTTTCTTGCCAAAATATTTAATTGTGTATATTCAAGATTCATTGGAGGGCCCGGAAAGATAGCACAACGGCATTTGCCTTGCAAGCAGCCAATCCAGGACCAAAGGTGGTTGGTTCGAATCCCGGCGTCCCATATGGTCCCCTGTGCCTGCCAGGAGCTATTTCTGAGCAGACAGCCAGGAGTAACTCCTGAGCAACACCGGGTATGGCCCAAAAACCAAAAAAAAAAAAAAAAAAAAAAAGAAAGAAAATAATAAAAAAAGATTCATTGGAAATCTATAGAACTGGGAGATCTTAAAATTCAGGGAGATCTTAGATTCTTCACAAATACTGTAGTTTTGTTATGCCAGATAAAAGATTGTCTAGCAACTGGTTTCCAAGTTTCTTGGGGGATCAATTATACTAAATTCAATAAGTTGTAAAGTTAAACCTCTAAGATGTGATAAGAAATATAGATGTGGGGCCGGGAAGGTGGCGCTAGAGGTAAGGTGTCTGCCTTACCAGCGCTAGCCAAGGAACGGACCGCGGTTCGATCCCCCAGCGTCCCATATGGTCCCCCCAAGCCAGGGGCGATTTCTGAGCACATAGCCAGGAGTAACCCCTGAGCGTCAAACGGGTGTGGCCCAAAAACCAAAAAAAAAAAAAAGAAATATAGATGTGTTTTATGCAAGAAAGACAATGGATGGATAGGTAATTAATGGGAAAAGGAGAGGAATTATGTAGAAGGAAAACTGATTCTGGATTGGAGCAGGATTGAGAAATTACAGGACAAAATGAGTGTAAGGGATGTAAAAAGTTTAAGGGTTGGGACGGAGCGATAGCACAGCAGTAGAATGTTTGCCTTGCATGCAGCCAACCCAGGATGGATGCAGGTTCAATCCCCAATAACCCATTTGGTCCCCCAAGCCTGTCAGCAATTTCTGAGTGCAGAGCTAGGGGTAATCTGAGCACTGCTGGCTGTGTCCAACCCCAACCCCCAAATGTTTAAGGGTTAAAACTAATCAAACTGGATTGTTGTAAGAAAAAAAAATTTTTTTTTTGTTTTTGGGCCACACCCGGCCATGCTCAGGGGTTACTCCTGGCTGTCTGCTCAGAAATAGCTCCTGGCAGGCACAGGGGACCATATGGGACACCGGGATTCGAACCAACCACCTTTGGTCCTGGATCGGCTGCTTGCAAGGCAAACACCGCTGTGCTATCTCTCCGGGCCCAGAAAAAAAATTTTAAGTATAGCTGCAGAATTGTTCTAATATTTTATTTGGAGAAGTCTATGAAAAGGTGCTTAGATGCTCCAGATTCATGTTATACTGCTCCTAGAAAATTGGACATTTAGAAATTACAGGGGAAAAAAAATTACAGGATAACAAAGTTTTCCACTTAGAGCTAAAAGAATTAAAAAAGAATTGCTGGGACCGAAGAGATAGCATGGAGGTAGACCTTTTGCCTTACATGCAGGATGGTGGTTCGAATCCTGGCATCCCACATGATTCCCCAAGCCTGCCAGGAGTGATTTCTGAGTGTACAGCCAGGAGTAACCCAAGCACTGCCAGGTGTGACCCAAAAACAAAAACAAAAAATTGCTGTTAAACTGTATGTTCTGTAAAAGTGAAGTATTTGCTTCTCTCTCTTCTTGACATCTTCAATGTATAATATCTATCTATCTAATTTTATTTTTGGGTCACACCCGGCAGTGCTCGGGTGTTACTCCTGGCTCTATGCTCAGAAATCGCTCCTGGCAGGCTCGGAGGACCAAATGGGATACCGGAATTC
This sequence comes from Suncus etruscus, assembly GCF_024139225.1. NCBI lineage: Eukaryota > Metazoa > Chordata > Mammalia > Eulipotyphla > Soricidae > Suncus > Suncus etruscus. Next base: position 66,967,254 of record NC_064862.1, read on the forward strand.
GAACCAATACCTTCTGCATGAAAGGCAAATGTCCTACCTCTGTGATATCTCTTCAGCCCTTCAGCATGATTTTTTTTTTTTTTTTTTTTTTTTTGGTTTTTGGGTCACACCTGGCAGCACTCAGGGGTTCCTCCTGGCTCTATGCTCAGAAATCACTCCTGGCAGTCTCAGGGATATGGGATGCTGGGATTCGAACCGCCGTCCTTCTGCATGCAAGGCAAATGCCCCACTTCCATGCTATCTTTCCAGCCCCTCAGTATGATTTTTAATGCTTCATGGCACTCTGTTGGTTTGTGGAAATCCATACAGGATGACTTTATTCATGAAGGTCTAACTCTCTTACAGGCAGGAAATCTCTAAGCCAGGTATGGGACCTTGAAGTCTTTTTTTTTTACCCACTCTTGGCAGCATTCAGGGGTTACTCCTGGCTCTGTGCTCAGAAGTTGCTCCTGGCAGGCCCAGGGGACCATATGGGATGCATATGGGTCTGTCCCAGGTCGACAGAGTGCAAGGCAAACACCCTACCACTTTGTTATCACCCTAAAGTCTTCTTAAAAGGGGGTAAAGTTAACCAACTTGAGCAGGTCCAATGTACACTACAAACTTCTATGTGCCTCCGGGAAAGTGTCAGGTAGTATTCCCCATACCGGACTTATCTTCTGAGGTAATCAGGTAACACTGATCAGTTTAGGGGGTAGGCAGGATGTCACCTTCTGAGAGATGCTGCCCTGGGTATCCAGCAAATACAGCATAGTCAGATCTCTGTGCAAGTAGGAAACCACATCTCAGCAATCAGTGACCAGACTACAAGAGCATTTTGACTCCCTAGCTCAGTGGTCGGCAAGCTGTGGAGGCTCTTCTGTGTGCTGGGCTGCCGTTCCAGGAGTCAGGACTCTGCTCCTAGCCTGTCAGTGCGCGCCCTGTGTGGCTCTCAAAATAAGTTTCAATTGTGGTTTTGGTGAGATTTGGCTCAGTTGAAAAAAAAAGGTTGCCCACCACTGCCCTAGCTGCAATAGTGTTAACAGAACAGACCAGGGATAGGCCTTCACACTTCAAAGTGGGGACTTGTGTCATGTTCCAAGAGAAGTGTTGCTTCTATGCTAGTCAGGATTGCGAGGAGAGACAGAGACTGCTGGGTCAAATGGCAACTCAATCACACTCCTGGGAAACATGGTTCCTGTGATCACTTCAACCCTGGGACCAGCAATGGCACTGCTCTCCCTGCTGAGTTGGGCCTTGTGTTCTAAGTAGAAGGAAAGCATTTGCAGAGGAACTGCCTTTTATTGACGGGATTTGTTTCGATAGGTGGTTTTCCAAAGTGATGCTTGACCAATTGGGCCTGTGGTCCAGTGTAAGGGTCTGAAAATGTGATGCTGCATGAGCCCTATGGGGGCCAGGACTTTGCCTGGTGATGCTTGACATGGTGCTGGGAATTGAACTTAGGTTAGACATATGCTCAGCATGTTCCCTGACATGTATTATCTCCCAGCCTTCTAAGAGAATAGTTTTCACCTCTGACCATTACTGTTTTTTTTATTTGGGGTGTGTGTGTGTGTGTGTGTGTGTTTGGCCACACCTGGTGGCGCTCAGTAATCACTTCTGGCAGGCTCCAGGGAACAAACCTGGGTCAGCTGCGTATAAGGCAAATGTCCTACCCCCTGTGCTATCACTCTGGCCCCACCTCTGACCATTACTAAGGGCAGTAACGACCTTGACACAGGAACCAACCTATGGATTTTTTTTACTTGATTAGGACAGCAACTATTACCATTTTAATAAGTAACATATTTATCCTCACTACAATTTCTCTATAAAAGTTCTTCAAAGACGGGCCTGGAGAGATAGCACAGCGGCGTTTGCCTTGCAAACAGCCAATCCAGGACCAAAGGTGGTTGGTTCGAATCCCGGTGTCCCATATGGTCCCCCGTGCCTGCCAGGAGCTATTTCTGAGCAGCCAGCCAGGAGTAACCTCTGAGCAATGCCGGGTGTGGCCCAAAAACAAAACAAAAAGTTCTTCAAAGAGCAAAGATTCTCAAGTATGCTTATTAATTATATTTGTTTGCAAAATGCACATGTTCACCATATATATCATACCTAATTTATCACCTTATATTTATAAAGAGACTTCATTCTGGAAGAAAATCACTTTATTCTAATCAGTACATTGTAACATTACAAAAGCTGGTCTAAGGAAGCCACACAAACATCTGTTTAGCTCCAAATTCAGTATCATCTCAATGAACCAGGACGTGAGTTACATAATAATCTCTTCCATGCAAATGAATGAGAAGCAAGGACACTGTTGAGAATAGATTCACTGGTAGTTTTACTCTTTGCATTTCACTACTAATCATATTTTTATGCTGAATTAACTTGGTCATGAGAGGTGATTTTCCATGTCTTCATCTTCTTGATTAGGCTAATCCTGCAAACAAAAAGGCAAACAAAAGGTTAGAAAATCCTAGTTACACTTACTTACAAACTCATCCTGGTGCTCAGTGACTTCTCTTGGTGGGACTTATGAAACTATATGAGATGCTCCAGATCAAACCTGGGTCAGACACATGAAAGGCCTTACCTGTTTACACACTATTGCTTTTGCTCCCAAAACAAACATATTTTTCTTTAAACAATGTGTTTAAATCAGGTTCCCCTGATAACCCTCAGAGGTTATTCCTGAGCTTAAAAGTCATGAACACTGCCAGTTTTGTCCAAAAAAAAAAATTTGTCTGGGGTTCAAAGATAGTAACAGTGAGTAGAGTATTTGTCTTGCACATGGCTAATCCAGGTTTGTTCCCTGGTATCCACTGTATTCTCCATTGAATCCCACCATCCCTTAAGACTGGGAATAAGCCCTGAGCACCATTGTATGTGCCCACAAAAACCAAAAAAGGAAAAAGAGAATAAAAAAAGCATTAATTTTTTTTGGGTCACAAGTAGCATGGTTCAATTCCTGCAACGCATGGAATTGAACATGAACCTCCTGGCTCTGTGCATAGGGTTCACTCCTGGTGGCTCAGGGGACCTTACGTGGTACCCAGAATCAAACTCAGGTAGGATATATAGAAGGAAAGGCCCTTATCCACTGTGTTCTCTTCAGACCAGCCCTATTACGGTTTAACAGAATGTGATTTCTTGGATTAAAATTAGGAGGAGTGCATGCGCTGCATGTAGAGGCTAGATCTTGACCCCCAGCACAGCATAGTCACCCTATCAAAAGAAACTGCTGAGCACTTCATCTGCTGAACTATTGCTCCAGCCCAAGACTTCTGAGCATGCTCCCACCCAAGTAAAAAAATAATTACATACAACTAAAAAGGAAATTAAATAAAAAGCTGACCAATAACATTCCAGAAAGCATATGCCTCAGCCATCCAAATAAACTCATTTTGACCAAAGAAAAAGCTCAGTGGACTGAAGCACATTGCCTATTAAGTATGCATAATGTCAAGGGTTCTGTCACAGGCACCATATCTGAAGGCTCTTGTGACTACCCAAAATAAGTTAATACATCCATCTTTCTCAACGAAGTATACAGAATGTCAAAGTCATTCTTTTTTTAATCTATTTCTGAATTTTGGTAAAAATAATAACTGTAGGGCCGGAGAGATAGCATGGAGGTAAGGCTTTCATGCGGAAGGTCATTGGTTCGAATCCCGCCATCCCATATGGTCCCCTGAGCCTGTCAGATTTCTGAGCGTGGAACCAGGAGCAACTCCTGAGCGCTGCTGGGTGTGACCCAAAAAACAAAAAACAAACAAACAAAAAAACTGTATTCTTAATACTATTACACAGTAACCACATTTAAAAAAGTGTGGTACACCAACTTAATCACTTAAAGAATCGGATTCAGAATATAATGGGGTAAAGAGGGGAAAAATATGACTGGAACAAACAGTTTAATATAATAAGTTGAAATCAACCTGCAAACCAAGCTTCTGCTAGAACAATCAGATTTCCAGAGTAATGAAACAAAATTTAATTTTCAGCTTAATTTACTAATTATTTAACTTAATTCTTAAGGTCTACAGATCCAAAAGCACCATTTGGTAAACTAAGCATATATAAATTCAACAGCAAATCAAATAATAATATAACTTACCATTTGCAAATCTACATTGTTTCAACACCTCACTGAAACCCTCACAAAGCTTAAGGTCACCCTGGTTCTGGGCACACTCCAAAAACTGTTTCATTTCATAGTGGCAGGGCCCAAACTGCTGCTGCTGCTGCTGCTGCTGGTAAGCTGGCTGAGTTCCCTGAGGTTCCTGTAAGGGCATAACATTCAGTATAGTTAGAAAGAAAATTGGATTTAAATCTGAACAAAATTTATGCTATTATTCACTGAAGAAACAACAAATAAAAGTTCCCATCTAGGAGATGGTAAGGCGTTAGCCTAGGACAGACCAATTTGATCCCCTGGTGTCCCATGTGGTTGATTTCCCTAAGCCAAGAGCAATTTCTGAGGGCATAGCCAGGAGTAACCCCTGAGCATCACCGGGTGTGGCCCCAAAACAAAACAAAACAACCTCATCTAATACCATCTTATAAATAAATCATTTAATATCCAATGTAAATGAGCTTAAATAGAATCCTAGGTTTGTTTTGCCTTGTTTGTTTTTGGTCTTTGGATCATATGTAGGATACTAAGAGATTGCTTCTGGCTTTGTCCTGAGAGATCATTCTTGGTAGTGTGCTGGGGATCCTATGGGATACCTAGGATCAAACGCCTATCAAATACATGCACAGCAAAGTCTACCTGCTGTAATTTTTCTCTGGCCTCAGGATTCTAATTTTGATTAGAAAATTCCACAAAAAAAAAAAAAAAAAAAAAAAAAAATTCCAACAACAAATATGTAGACAATAAAATTAAAAATTAAGGGAGATTGAATGCTATACTCAAATCTACCTAAAACAATTGCTTAATTTGTGCAAAGCCTCAAGTTCGATTCCTAACAAATGGTCTTGGAGTTCACTAGTGACCAGAGAGAGTTGCCTATGGACAATGCTCTAGGACCCCAAGGCAATAGACTTAAAACAACATTTCTGAGATGACATGACCAGCCTGTGCATGGAACTAAACCCCCATGTTCTGCAGATGGCTCTGTACCTCATCATCCCCTGGTGTATGTACTCCTATCTGCTTTTTGCTATCCTTTTCCAATTGCCTTCATGATTTATCTTCCCTTTGATTAACTTCTGTAGGATTAGCTATCTGAGCCTGGTCAGCAGCAGGGGTTTTCTCTCTCTCCTCTCCTCTTCTCCTCCTCTCCTCCTCTCCTCTCCCCCCTCCCCTCTCCCCCCCCTCTCTCTCAACACACATACACAGTAGGACACACACGCTCTAAAGTTGCTATCAAGTATCAGTATAATCAGGTTTAATAATGGGTCAGTAAACTGTATCAGGCTGCTGATCATCAGTCTGAAGTTGGCTTCATCAAAATCAGATCTAAGCACCAAGATACCGGAGCAGCTGGGCAGCTCACAGTAAGTCCCCAAGCACCCCTACTTCTGAAGGTGATTCCTATATAAAAACAAACAATAGTAAAAGAGCAGGGGCAGTGTCAAAGGCACTTGTCTTGCAGCAACCTGATCTGAAACTTATCTGTGGTACCACCAGTAATAATCAAAGAGATCAATGAGTGCAGCCAGGTGTGGTCTAAAACCAAAACAATCCAAATAAAACAAAACCTCTTAGAAAAATATTGTGATTACTGGGCCAGAGGTACAGCAGGTACTCTTGATCTATTTTCCTTTATAATAGTGAATTACTATATTATAGTATTCTATTAACAGAACTTGCAGATTGAAATTTTACAGACTGTTCCTTAAGTTACAACCTAAGTAAGCTTAAATTATTAAAGTTCTAGGTAACCCAAGACTTTTCTACATGATACAACACAAACTGGAGTTGGGTATATGGTTCACTGGTAGGGCATTTGCCTCACAAGGGCCAGGACAAGGATCTGATCCTTTACAGCAAATAAATAAAACAAAATATTTTGTATTTTTTTTGTATTTCCCAGAGAAATGAAATGATTCCCCCAAATCTTACCTGGTAAGTGATATCAGGCCTTGCGGGCTCAGCATTACTTCCTCCACTGAAGCCCCCCGTGATGGCATGACCAATAGTGTGGCCAACAGCAGAACCGACAGCCACACCGGCTGCAGTGCTTGCCATTTGGGCCATGAGACCAGGCTGCCGGGGAGCTGCAGCTGGTGAAGCAACAGCAGATGGTGGAGCTGCAGCTGGTGGCTGAGCGGCTGGTGCTGGCCTGGGTGCAGCTCTCATCTGTGGTGCCCGGCTGTGAAAGAAAGAGCAAAAAGTTCTGTTTCGTTTCTGATTAGGTCTAGAAATTGTAAACATTTTACAGTTGAAATTGCCAAGTATTAACTACTTTTTCTTGCTATTTTGCAATCTCATGTATGTACTTATAGTCTACAGTATTTTTTTGTTTTGTTTTTTGGGTCACACACGGCGGCGTTCAGTGTTGATCGCATGCAAGGCAAATGCCTTACTGATGTGCTATCGCTCAGGCTCCAGTCTAGGTATTTCTGTTGTTGACCACACCTGGTAGTGCTCAGAGGTTACACCTGGCTTGAGCTCAGATATTGCTCCTGGCAGGCTCGGGGGACCATATGGGATGTCTGGGATCAAACCAGGGTCCATCCCAGGTCAGCCGCGTGCAAGGCAAATGCCCTACTGCTGTGCTATCATTTCAGCCCCTATTGTTTGTTGGTTTCTGGGCCACTCCTGGCAAAAGTGCTGCTCAGCTGGTTGTGTGTAATGTAAGTGCCTTCCAACTGTACTATCTCTCCAGCTCCAATCTACAGTATTTTAAAGGATAGTTATTTTAATACTTCATGAAAATGACAAAACATAAAAATATATTAAAAAAAACAAAGCATGTTTGTTCAAATACAAAGAATAAATATCACTGTGGTGGGACAAAAAAAAAAAAAAACTGTTCCTTTGTGGAACAGGTTTACTGCTGAAGGGTGGTGGAAAAAGCAAAACTTGTCATGGGGTATTAAATGTCAAGGGAAAGAATCCAGTCAAGAACTTCATTTTACAGATTAGAAACCTGAAGCTCAGTAAACCAAAATGACTTGCCTGTGGTCAGTTAAACTTAAAGCCACAACTAATTTCAACGATTTCCCACCTGAAACATCTCAAATGGTTTCAGGAATGAAACCCTCACACATATAGCCTCCACCATTTCCTTGCTGTAACTTTTACTTTTCTCCTCAATAAGACTGGGCCCACGCTTTGACTTCACTTCCTAGTATGTGGTTTCCTGTAAAGCAAGTTAGGCACCTGCACTGCAGGCTGCCTACCCAGGTTCAATCCCCAGCATCCACAAGCACCATCAGGAGTAATTCCTGAGTCACACCCTGAGAACTCCCCGGTGTAACCCTCATCCTCCCCAAAAATCCTTTTTCTATCCTTGCGGGTAAGACAGAGATCAAGGCAGGTACAACTTCCAGCACCACATATGGTCCTACTTGCAGTACAACCTGGAGTGGTCTCTTAGCAAGAAGCCAAGGTAGGGGCCAGAGATAGCATGGAGGTAGCGTGTTTGCCTTGCATGAAGGACTGTGGTTCGAATCCCGACATCCCCTATGGTCCCCCGTAGCCTGCCAGGATCGATTTCTGAGCGTAGAGCCAGGAGAAACCCCCGAGCGAAGCCGGGTATGACAGCCCCCCCCCCCAAATAAAGAAGCCAGGGTAAACCCTAAACTTCACTACCATTCGGTGTGGCATGGAAAAAATAAAATGATTCTTTTTGTAAGCAAACCCGTCTCTTCTATACTCCTACTTATCTGTGCTTGCTTGGTTTTGGGGCCACACCAGCTATGCTCAGGCCTCTTCCTTGGGGACCAAACCGAGATCGTGCACCAAGACCAATGTCATAATCTCGTAATAGCATTGCACTCGCCGCCCCACCCCCTCGGCTTATCTCCCAAGGCTTCCCGGGAGCGTGGCCTTGAACTTGTCACCTGACATCTCGGCCCCCGCGGTTCTCGCAGGAGATCAAGCCGCTGTGATGGCAGGAACTGTCCTGTGACCGCGATCGCTCCCTACCGTGGGGACCGACTCGCTCGATCGAGCCTCACTACCCGAGTCCTCTTCCTGGGCGTTAACACCAGCACCCACTTTCCCAGGAGCAGCAGTAGCTGCAATCAGATCTCTCTCTCTGCTGTGTTTTAATTTTTTAAGGGGATCCATTTTATTTACTTATTTTGGGTTTTGGGGTCAATTAGGGGTTCCTCCTGGCAGGCTCGGGGGACCACATGAAATGCCGGGATTCGAACCACCGTCCTTGTGCATGCATGCGAAGCAAACGCCCCAGCTCCGTGCGATCTCTGCGGCCCATCAAGTCGAGTCTTGGGCTAAACGAGGCAGCGCCGGGACAGCCAGAGCGGCCTTCAGACGTCCTCGAAGCCCCAGCGCGGCCTAACCGAGGCCTGCGCCGCTTCCTGAGTCACGGCATCGGCAAGATCCCCGGGCCCCGCGCACTTACCTGGCCGGAGGGGCCACGCGGGAGGTGCGGCTTCGGCTTCCACGCGGCATGGTCGGAAGTGCGCGGCGACCCGGCACCTAGAGGAACGAAGCGGAGTCGACCTCGGGGGCTTCTGCGCAGGCGGCGGCGAGTCCAGGAGTGTGACGGACAGGAGGCGGGGCTACCCTCGGGAACGACCAATCAGCGTGCACGCCGATCACGTTTCTCTACGTCACTGCGTACGTCCTTGAAGGTCATTGATAACGTCCGGCGGCGTTGCGGCGGCTCCTGAAGACTCGCGATTGCGTCATTAGCGCGCGTGTGGGTCCCGGAAGGAGAAAGCCGGAAGTTTCTGCGCTTGCCCTGCAAATCTTGTCCCTCGAAGGAGAAGGAGGGTAGTCACTTTAGTTCCGGGGCCTGCAGGATTGGCGCTTTCCTTGCAGGAGAGATAGCAGGGCGTTTGTTTGCCTTGCACGCAGGATTGTGATTCGAATCCCGGCACCCCACTGGTTCCCCCGAGCCTGCCAGGAGCGATTTCTGAGCCTAGAGCCTGGAGGAACCCCTTCTGATGGGTGCGGGATCCTTATGGGAAACGGGGAGTCGAACCCGGGTAGGCCGTGTTCCATGCAAGCGCGCTATCCGCTATATACTTTGTATGGCTCGGGCCCCTCAACATTTAACATTCCTGCTGGGGTAAATCGTTTTGAGTCTCATTGAAGTATAATATTAAGAGCGAATGAAAGCCCCCTGCAAAGTTGAAACAGGGCTAGCTTTAGCTGGACTTCGTATGTTTTTCTTCTTGCTATTGGCATGTCTCTTGTTTGTGGATCTGAATTGCATTCAGAAAGGAGATGAAGTGATCTGCACAGACCCCTTCAGTAACCATCGTGCAAACCGGAAAGTCAAAAAAGAAAAGAGAAGTAAAATGCAGATGGAGGTGGATGGGAGGGAAACTGGGGACAGACATCGGTGGTAGGAAAAATGCACTGATAAAGGGTGGTATACATTCTATGACTGAAACTTAATCATGAACAATTTTGTAAGCACGGTACTTTAATAATTATTAAAAATAGATGTTTAATGAAAAAAGTATTTTCACAATATGTTAAGTGAAGGAACTGTTAACAAAATAAAGCATACTATATTTATATTTTGAGAAAGCTTATGTATAAAGATGGGTTTATATATACCTAAATGGTGATACTATTCATTTTGGTTAGGAAATGATTTATTTTTCTCCTCTTGTCGATATTCTTGCTTTTTCTACAATGAACATACCTGTAATACACTATGGTGATTTTAAAATATGCCCACAAATCAAATCCTTGACATTTGCCTCAAGAGATAGTTTAATTCTCTCTTTCTCAGTATGCACTGGATTTAGTAACTTACTTATTTTGTTTTGTTTTGAAACTACATTTGGCCAATGCTGAGGCCAATACTCCAGACTTTGCACCCAGGAATAACTTTTGGCAGAACTTGGGGGACCAACTTGGGTATCCAATTATACCCTGTTTGGATCTTCACTATTTTTAAATCTGCATTTAAATCTGCATTAAGGGGGCCGGGCAGTGGCGCTAAAGGTAAGGTGCCTGCCTTGCCTGCGCTAGCCTTGGATGGACCGCGGTTCGATCCCCCGGTGTCCCATATGGTCCCCCAAGCCAGGAGCAACTTCTGAGCACATAGCCAGGAGTAACCCCTGAGCGTTACCGGGTGTGGCCCAAAAACCAAAAAAAAAAAAAAAAAAAAAAGAAAAGAAAAGAAAAAAAAATCTGCATTAAGGGGCCGACGAGGTGGCGCTAGAGGTAAGGTGTCTGCCTTGCAAGCTCTAGCCAAGGAAGGACTGCGGTTCGATCCCCCGTGTCCCATATGGTTTCCCCAAGCCAGGGGCAATTTCTGAGCACTTAGCCAGGAGTAACCCCTGAGCTTAAACGGGTGTGGCCCGAAAAACCAAAATAAATAAATAAATAAATAAATAAATAAAATATGCATTTTGGGGCACACCTGGTGGTACTCAAGGCTTACTCCTGAGTAAGCTCTGAGGTCGGGGGACCATAGCAGAGGGTAGGCACAGAACCCAGATTTGCCACCTGCAGGGCAATTTACGCACTGTACTATCTCTCAGACTCCATAGTAACTCTGATAATGAACAGGAAAAAGTAAAAGTAGGACCTGGGGAGATGACACAAAGGCTTCGAGGGAAAATCTCTAGTCCTCTCATAGTCCTCAGAGTACCAATGAATACAGACCCTGAGTTGCAATTCCAAGCACTGTTGGGATTGGTCCCCAAAACATAATAAACAAAACTAAAAAACAGTGGTGCTAACTAGATCATAAAAGATACTGTGACTTCCTTACTCCCAATCACTTGCTCCTGGAAAAGCTAACTAGCACAGCACATCATAAGCATAAGGATACTCAATTAGCCAGATGAACAGACTTATGTGGATTTTGTTTGTTTTGTTTTGTTTTTGGGTCACACCCGGCAGTGCTCAGGGGCTATTCCTGGCTCTATGCTCAGAAATCGTCCCCTGAACTCTGGGAACCATATGGGATGCTGGGCTTCGAACCACCAACCTGCATGAAAGGCAAACACCTTACCTCCACGCTATCTCTCCGACCCCGATTTTTTTTTCCAAAGGGGTAACACCTGTTGGTGGTCAGTGCTTATTCTTGACTCTGTACTCAGAGATCACTCAGGGTGGTGCACAGGAGCTTATTTGGTTCTGGGGATTGAATGTGTGTCAGCTGCTTCTAAGACAAGCACCCTACTTGCTTTATTATATCTTTGGCCCATTCATTAAAGTTCTTACACTTTATTTTTTTGTTTGTTTGTTTTGGGTCACACCCGGCCAGCACTCAGAGGTTACTCCTGGCTCCACACTCAGAAATCGCTCCTAGCAGGCTCGGGGGACCATATGGGATGCCGGGACTCGAAACACTGTCCTTCTGTATTCAAGGCAAGCGCCTTACCTTCTTGCTATCTCTCCAGCCCCCTTATTATTATTATTATTATTATTATTATTATTATTATTATTATTATTATTATTTTAGTAATTAGTAAGACATATGAATAGAGTTGTGTTTTTAAAAAAGGAACTCTAAGGGCTGGAGCAGTGGTCCTCAAACTATGGCCCGCGGGCCACATATTGTATTTGTATCTGTTTTGTTTCTTCATTGCAAATAAGATATATGCAGTGTGCATAAGAATTCGTTCATAAGTTTTGTTTTTACTATAGTCAGACCCTCCAATGGTCTGAGGGACAGTGAACTGGCCCCCTGTTTAAAAAGTTTGAGGACCCCTGGGCTGGAGCGATATCTCAGTAGGTAGTGCTTTTTGCTTTGTACATGGCTCACCTGGGTTCTATCCCTGGTAACCCATATAGGCCCTCAAACCGACCAGGAATGATGATTTGAGTGCAGAGCCAGGAGTAACCCCTGAGCACCACTCGGTGTGGCCCCAAAACAAACAAAAGGGAGCTCTAAATCATTTCCAGTATAACATTACATTCAAAAATATTAGAGCAGTTATTTGGATTTGGGGCCATATCTGGCAGTGCTCAGGGCTTATTCCTGGCTCTGGGTTCAGGAATCACTCCTGGAACTGTTTAGGGAACAGTATGGGGCATCAGAGATTGAACCTGGGTCGGCTACTTTCAAGGCAAGCATCCTCCCTGCTGTACAATGGCTCTAGCCATGAGTATTTTTATATAACTGATATAGTCTTCAGGAGTATTGATCTGGGCATGGTGTCTGAGTCATAGCAAAGGGAATTTAGGGTGTAGGAGAGACACTCTGGAGGCTATAATAGTGTAATAATTAGACAATTATTACTAGAATTAGTACTAATTATATTTTTGAGTGTCTAGTATATGCTAGGCACTAAGAACTTTAGAAAAGCATTGTTAATTTACATTTCATAACTCAAAATGAGAAAGCTAAAGCTTGTGGAACTCTAGAGTAGTTACACGCAGAAATTTGCTGAAAGCCAGAGTAAACTAGGGAAGATTAAAATCAGTTTGCTGGGGCCGTAGTGATTAAACAGTGGTAAGGCATTTGCCTTGTATGCAGGGAACCCGGGATGGACTTGGGTTTGATCCCCGACATCCCATATGCTCAGAAATCGCTCCTGGTAGGCTTAGGGGAGCATATGGGATGTCGGGGATCAAACCCAAGTCCATCCCGGGTTCCCTGCACGGAGTAACTCCTGAACTCTGCCGGGTGTGGCCCCAAAACCAAACAACAAACAAAAAAACTAAAAAAAAAAAAATCACTAGATTGCTGCTTCAGAGACTAGCAAATGCACATTGAAGAGAAGAGGAAGGACAACTGCACCACCATATTCGGCAATATATTTTAATCCCTGTTCCCAAGCATGCAATTTGTAAGTAGTTCTGAATCATGAAAATTTGTCTACAGTTGAGGAAACTATGATGCTGGAAAGTTAACAGTAACTGAAAACATTGGAGGAAAAAAAAAAAACAGACCCCACCACAGTAGTCATAGAACAAAACCATAGCCCAATTACCATAGTAACTGAGAACAAAACCAGAAGAGTTAAATTTCTATCATTGCTTCTCTTTTAATTAAGAGCGCTAAAAAGGCATTCCTCCTTGGTCGCTACTGAATTAACAATCATTATGTAACACAGAAACAGTAAACTTAAGTGAGGTGGAAAAAGTTCTGTCGACCAGCCAGGATTAGGACCACAAAGTTGCAGAGTTGGAGTCAGAGAAAATACTTAAATTAGGTCTTTCGGGTGTCCTGCAGGAAATCCAACGGAAACAAATTAGCCTGTTTCATCCGAGCCTGAGCCCTGAAAACAAAGTTATCACTTGTGTTTGTTCAAAGGTATTTTCTGTCTTTCTTGGGTCATTCCTTCTGCCCAAAATGATCAAAGGGAGAATTCCAGCTGCGATGGGATGATGAAAGGGGTTTGAGGGGGTGAAATCTGGGGTAATCAACCATTCCCAGCTAAGGGGGCCGAGCCTGCCCTACCTAGCCGAGCCCGTGGGGGGTACAGGATTGCTCCGCCGTGTCCAAGGCCCCACTCTGCCCCGCGGAGCACACGCACCAGCGCTCTGCAAGACGGGTGCGTGGCCGGGGCTGCAGCTGCCGCTGGCGCCGCTTGCGCTGGCTGTTGACCAGCTTCTGGGCGACCTTGCGCTCGTGGCCGCCGGGCACCGTCCAGTTGGCGCGCTGCTCCCTCTCGCGCCGAGTCCGGCCCTTGCTGCGCCCGGCCCCGCAGGCCGGGAAGTCGCGCAGGTAGTGCTCGTCGGGGCAGTCGTAGAGCTCCTCCTCGGGACTCGAGGCCGGCCACATCTCGGGGAACGCCTGCTGGGACCCAGACCGGCTGCAGAGGAGCACCGGCTCCATGGCGCGGGGCAGCAGGGCCGCGGCGAGCGCGCCCCGCGCTGCTGGACGGGCCGGCCCCGGCCGCGCGGGTTCCTTCGGAGGAGCCGGACACGGTGACATCACACAGCCGCGAAGTTCCAGAGGACGGAACCGGTTCCTAGTGCTGGCCCGCAGGGTCGTGGTGGCGATCAGCAAAAAACAGGCCGATTTCATGCAAGCACTTTTTGCTGGAACCTGTGTTAAAACTTTTGAGTATGCAGGGGTTGGAGCGGTGACGCAAGCAGTAGGGTGTCTGTCTGCCTTGCACGCGCTAACCTAGGGTGGACTGCGGTTCGATCCCCCGGCATCCCATATGGTTCCCCCAAGCCAGGAGTGATTTCTGAGCGCCTAGCCAGGAGTGAGCTGAACGTCACCGGGTGTGCCCCCCCCAAAAAAAAAAAAACAACAAAAAAACAAAACTGAGTATGCAACAGTTCAAACTTGGTACGCAAAAACTGCTGTGTACACCAAATGTGGAACTGTGCTTTCTTCCCAATGACATTCACCATCAGTAACTATTTTATTGGATATTTGATGCCACTAGAAAAGTGTTCTGATGTAAAGGAAACAATATTTACTGAAGAAATATTAGTACCAGGGGAGAGGGCCCTGGAGTGATAGCACAGTGGGTAGGGTGTATTTGCCTTGCACGAGGCCAACCCGGGTTCAAGTCTCAACATCCCATATTGTCCCCTGAGCATCACCAGAAGTGATTTCTGTGCACAGAGCCAGGAGTAAACATCTGAGCATCAATGAATGTGGGCCAAAAAAAAAAAAAAAAAAAAGGAAAAAGAAATTAAAGAACCATTTTTTTCTATTTTTTTGTTTTGTTTTGTTTTTGGGTCACACCCGGCAGTGCTCAGGGGTTACTCCTCGTCCTATGCTCAGAAATCAACCCCGGCAGGCTCAGGGGACCATATGGGATGCCGGCACTCGAACCATAGTCATTCTGCATGCAAGGAAAACGCCCTACCGTTGTGCTACCTCTCTGGCCCCTAAAGAATCATATTTTTAAAAATATGCCATCTATAGGGGCCGGAGAGATAGCATGGAGGTAAGGCGTTTGCCTTTCATACAAAAGGTCATTGGTTCAAATCCTGACATTTCATATGGTCCCCCGAGCCTGCCAGGAGCAATTTCTGAGCGTGGAGTCAGGAGTAACCCCTGAGCGCCATCTATAAAAGATGAAATTAGTCAGAATGCTAAAGGTTTCTGGATCATCATATGTTATTATATATTATATATATAAATATTTATATATTTTGGTTTTTGGGTCACACCGGCAGCACTCAGGGGTTCCTCCTGGCTCTACATTCAGAAATCGCTCCTAGCAGGCTTGGGGGACCATATGGGATGCCAGGATTCGAACCACCATCCTTCTGCACACAAGGCAAATGCCCTACCTCCACGCCCTCTCTCTGGCCCCATGTTATTTTATATTAATTCCATTACCACAGACTCAAACATTTGTTGGCTTGGCTTGATTTCGTTTTCGGCCACACATAGTGATTCTCAGAGGTTACTCCTGGCTCTGCCCTCAGGAATCATTCCTGGCAGACTCAGGGGACTATATAGAATGCCAGAAATTGAATCTGGGTTGACTGCGTGCAAGGAAAACACCCTACCCCAGACCCAAACTCTTAATAAGGAGTTTTCACTTAATTGTATTGAAAGCAATCAAAACGGAGTTAGGCAGGGGTGGATTTATGGCTCAAAAGTTAAGGTAAAAAAAAAAAAAAAGAAAGTTAAGCTAATTGGAGTGGAGAGAGTACAGTGGGTAAAGCACTTGCGTTGCATGCAGACCACCTGGGTTCAATCCCTGGCATTCCATATGGTCTTAGTACTGCTGTGTGTGTGACTCCTATTTAATTTTTGTAGCTTCTATTTGGAGGGGGCTGGGGGAGATACTGGATTATTCCATTATCACACTATTTTAATTACTACCACTTTGTAGTACAGTTTGAAGTTGAAAAAAGTGATGCCTCCCATATTCTTTTTCTCCAGGATTCTTTTGGCTTTTCTTGTTCTTTCATATTTGTTCTGATGTTATATTTCTGTGAAAAATGCCATGGGTATCCTTATAGGAACTGCATTGAATCTTGGGGGGGGGTTTGGGTCACACCCGGCAGCACTCAGGGGTTATTCCTGGCTCTACACTCAGAAATCACTCCTGGCAGGCACTGGAGACCATATGAGAGGCTGGGATTCGAACCACTGTCCTTCCGCAGGCAAGGCAAATGCCTTACCTCCATGCTCTCTCTCTGGCCCATGCATTGAATCTTGTATAATGCCTTGGGGAGTATTACTATATTGATTATGTTAATCTTCCTAATCTGAAT
This sequence comes from Suncus etruscus, assembly GCF_024139225.1. Taxonomy (NCBI): domain Eukaryota; kingdom Metazoa; phylum Chordata; class Mammalia; order Eulipotyphla; family Soricidae; genus Suncus; species Suncus etruscus. The sequence continues at coordinate 66,983,491 of NC_064862.1, forward strand.
GTGTTTCCATTTCCTCATGATTTAACAGATACTTTAAAAATAAATAATGTGGGCTGGAGCCATAGCACAGCGGTAGGGCATTTGCCTTGCATGCACTAACCACAGTTGGATCCTCCGGTTTCCCATATGGTCCCCCAAGTCAGGAGCAATTTCTGAGCGCATAGCTAGGAGTAATCCCTGATCATCACTGGGTGTGCCCCCAAAACAAAAAGAAGAAAAAGTAAAAAAATTGGAAGAGGGGCTGGAGAGATAGCATGGAGGTAGGGCGTTTGCCTTTCATGCAGAAGGATGCCGAATCCCGGCATCCCATCTGGTCTCCCGAGCCTGCCAGGAGCGGTTTCTGAGCGTAGAGCCAGGAGTGACTCCTCAGTGCTGTTGGGTATGACCCACCCCAAAAAATTGGGAGAAGAGATGAACAGAGGAGCTGGAGAGAGAGCACAGCGGTAAGGGCGTTTGCCTTAGACACAGAAGGATGGTGGTTCGAATCCTGGCATCCCATATGGTCCCCCGAGTACTCCCTGAGTACTGCTGGGTGTGACCCAAAAACCAAAAAAAAAAAAAAAAAAAAAAAAGAAGAGATGAATAGAAACTTAGAGAAGAAATACAGGGGCCAGAGAGATAGCATAGAGGTAGGGCATTTGCCTTGCATGTAGAAGGTTGGTGGTTCGAATCCTGGCATTCTATATGGTCCCCTGAGCCTGCCAGGAGCGATTTCTGAGCATAGAGCCAGGAGGAACCCCTGAGCGCTGGTGGGTGTTTCCCCCCATAAAAAATTAAAATTAAAAAAATAATACAAATAAAAATTTTGAGTGGGGGGGCAGAGCGGTGGCGCAAGTGGTAGGGCATTTGTCTTGCACATACTAACCTAGGACAGACTAGTTTGACCCCCTGGCATCCCATAATGTCCCTCAAGCCAGGAGCGATTTCTGAGCACATAGCTAGAATTAAACCCTAAGCATCACTGGGTGTGGCCCCAAAACAAAACAAACAAAAAATGAAAAAAAAATTTTAAGTAATAGCCAGCAATGCTTACTGGTTTTGTTTGTTTGTTTGTTTGCTTTTTGGGTCACACCTGGTGGTGTTCACTGATTACTTCTGGCTCTTCACTCAGGGGTCATTCCTGGTGGTACTCAGGAAACCATATGGGATACCAGGGATTAAAACTGGTTTGGTTGCACATGAGGCAAATGCCCTACCCACTGTGTTATCACTCTAACCCCTCCGGGCTTACTCTTTACTCTGCACTTAGGTTTACTCCTGGCAGTGCTCAGGGATGCTGGAGAACAAACCTGAGTCAGATACGTAAAAGGCAAAATGCCTTTGCTACTGTACTATCGCTCCAGACCTAACCCTTCTGTGAAAAAAAATAAGCTGGGATTCATTTCAGTATTTTTTTCTTTGCCAATTGACATAATATTGAACTTTAACTGAAGGTTTACAATGATGCACATGTCAATTTTTCTCTTATTCTGGGTGTTCTCATCCCATTCTGCCTCACCCTTCTCTTCCCTTTTCTTAATTGTTGTTGTGACAACTGGGGATTGCATAGATGTGGGACTGTGTGCTTGTACATTTCCTTGGGATGATTGCCAGGGGTTGTACATCAGATTCTGATGCTCACTAGGGGCTGTGCTCCTGAACTGTGGTAATTTCACACATACTTCTCAGGAGCCACCCTTCTTAGTAGTGGTGTTCACATACATTCTGGTTATAGCATTTGCCAGAGATTGCTGTGATACCTAAACATGAACATGTGCTCATCACGGGGTTCCCTTCCTGGACAAGAAATTCAATCATTTTATTATGGGAAGCACGCAAGCTATGCTCAGAAATCACTTCTGGCAGTGCTTCAGGGACCATAGGAAGTGTCTGTCAGGAAACAAACTATGCTCAGGGATCAAATCAAAGCAAGACTGTACTATTTTGCAAGACTCTGTACTATTTCTCCTCCAGCCTTTTTTTCGGGGGAGGGTTATATTCAGCAATGCTCTGAAGTTACTTTTAGATCTCCACTCAGTAATTATTCTTGGGGCCGGTGCGATAGCGCAGCGGTAGGGCATTTGCCTTGCATGCAGCAGATCCTGGACAGACCTGGTTTGATCCCTGGCGTCCCATATGGTCCCTCTAGCCAGGAGCTATTTCTGAGCATATAGCCAGGAGTAACCCCTGAGTGTCTCTGGGTGTGGCCCAAAAACAAAAACAAAAAATGGAATTACTCTTGGTGGTGCTCAGGGGGACCATATGGGATGCTGAGGATGGAGCCCAAGTTGGCTGCATACAAGTCAAATAGCCTATCTGTTGTACCATTGCTCTGCCCCTCCTTTTTTGTTTGTTTGTTCTTTTGGTCACACCTGGTGGTGTTCAGGAGTTTATCCTGGTTCTACATTCAAAAATTACTCCTAGCAGGCTCAGTGGCCATTTGGGATGCCAGGGATCAAATCTGGCTGGCCACTTGCAAAGCAAACACTCTGACTTCTGTGTTATTGCTGTGCCCCCTTTCCCCTACTTTTTAGAGAGTAGTGTTTACTGGGTTCATATCCTTTAGTTGTATTCACACGAATTCGCCACAATACATCAAGAAGTAACTTGCAGCACTGGTTATCATAGGTAGCAGAGCTGCCAGGTTCAAATAATGAACTGTATTTGACAAGGTGACATCACTGGGTATTGAACTCAAGACTGTGTCAGGAGGTGTTCTAGGCCTCTGAGCTATTTTCTTGAGCCTATCATGTACATTTTTGTTTGTTTGTTTGTTTGTTTGTTTTAAAGTCATACCCCAGGATGCCCAGATGCTATGTTTAGCTTTGTGCTTCTGGTGGTGCTTAGGAGACAATGTGATCATGTAGCTCCTCCAGAGCTTTTCTCCTACAGGGACAGTGAACAGCACCCAGTAGCTTCATCTTGAAACCTTTTCGATTGAGTTTGTAGCAAAGCACCTCCAGTGAAATATCTTCTTATGAATGACTTCCCTAAGCAACCCAGAAGATAGATTTCTGGCTAATGCAGAGTAAAAAGCTCTAACAAATGTCATAGATCTAGCCCCAAGCAGCTTCTGTGCTGTCCAGTTACTCACTACTCTTGTCTTTTTTTTTTTTTTTTTTTTTGGTTTTTGGGCCACACCCGGTAACGCTCAGGGGTTACTCCTGGCTATGCGCTCAGAAGTCGCTCCTGGCTTGGGGGACCATATGGGACGCCGGGGGATCGAACCGCGGTCCGTCTCCTAGGCTAGCGCAGGTAAGGCTGGCACCTTACCTCCAGCGCCACCGCCCGGCCCCTACTCTTGTCTTCTTGTCTGAATCTGTCTTACTCCCTATGTCTAGCTTAGGGACAGTGGCTGCAGCTTTTGTAATTTTTTTTTCTGTTTGTTTGTTTTGTTTTAGGGCCACACCTGGCCACACTCGGGTTACTTCAGGCTCTGTGCTCAGAAATCATTCTGGCAGGCTCGGGACAATATGAGATGCTGGGAATCAAACCTGGGTCAACTGTTTGCAAGGCAAACACCCTACCTGCTGTGCTATTTCTCGACTCCAATTCTTTTATTTTTGAGGGAGGGTCACATCTGGCAGTGCTCAGGGGTTACTCCTGGCTCCGCACTCAGAAATCGCTCCTGGCAGGTTTGGGGGACCATATGGGATGCCAGGAATTGAACCAGGGTCCATCCAGGGTTGGTTGCCTGTAATCTACCACTGTGCTATAACTTCAGCCCCACAATCCTTTAGTTTTTTTTTTTTTTTTTTTTTTTAGTTTTTGGGCCACACCGGTGGTGCTCAGGGGTTACTCCTGGCTATCTGCTCAGAAATAGCTCCTAGCAGCATGGGGGACCATATGGGTCACTGGGATTCGAACCAACCACCTTAAGTCCTGGATTGGCTGCTTGCAAGGCAAATGCTGCTGTGCTATCTCTCCAGCCCCAGTATTCTTTATCATTCTCTATATTATTTTCTAGTCAATCCCTGTTTTTAATTTTCAGCTTCCCTATTATTGCTGATTATGTTTTTTTGTGAAAATATAGCTGTTAAAATTACTATGTGGCTTCCTTTTCCAAATTTTCTCTTGATTGATCCAAGGTCCTATCCAAACATAAAAGGAAAGTATTCCCAATTTTTCTTTATTGTACAATATTATGAACTAAAAAAGCAATTAAACAGAGTGATTGTGGCTGACAAGAAGTTGTCTGGAGATTTATGAGGATCAATGAGAGAATGAAGCCAAGAAGGATGAGTAGGGTAGTGGGATTCTCCAAAATAAACTTGTCTTTTTCTTTACAATCAAACTTTGAGTTATGTTAATTCTGTCTCCCAAGTCTGGTCCATGCTTTAATAGGTTTTGTTTGTTTGTTTGTTTTTTTGGGGGAAGAGGGTGAAATTCCCTGTAATTATTCAGGACTACTGGCAGTGCTCAAGGAACCATACAAGATGACAGAGGATTGAATTCAAGTCAGTTGCATGCAAGGCAAGCATCCTATCCTCTGTACTATCTTTCCAGTCTGTTAATCTGTTCTATTTATTTATTTATTTATTTATTTATTTATTTATTTTTGTTTTGGGGCCACACCTGGTGATGCTCAGGGGTTACTCCTGGCTATGCGCTCAGAAATCGCTCCTGGTCTGGGGGACCATATGGGATGCGGGGGGATTGAACCGCAGTCAGTCCTAGGCTAGCGTGCGCAAGGCAGACGCCTTACTGCTTGCATCACTGCTCTGGCCCCTTATTTATTTATTTATTTATTTATTTATTTTTATTTATTTATTTAAAGAAAATAGGGCCGGAGAGATAACACAGCGGTAGGGCGTTTGCCCTGCACACAACCCATTCAGGACAGAGACAGTGGTTCGATTCCTGGCATCCCATTTGGTCCCCCGTGCCTGCCAGGAGCGATTTCTGAGTGTAGAGGCAGAAGTAACCCCTGAGCGCAGCTGGGTTTGACCCAAACCCCTTCCCCCAAAAAGAAAGAAATTAAACGTAGTTGACATAGTTAATCATAATACATGTTTCCAGATAAGTGAATGCAAAGTTATTGAAAAAATAGAGAAAAAATAAAATGGAAGAGAAGGGGGAAAATAGAAACAGGAAAAAATACAGTAGCAAGCACATTTGTGAAATTTTTATATCTTCAATGAAGTCATTAATACAATGGCAAAAGGTGTAGTAAGCTCTTGTTAGCTGTTCTTTCTGTTAATTTGGGGTGTTACTTTTGGAATGACAGCATGAAGTTGATCAGAAATTCGAAGCACTATTACTAATACTACAACTTGTAGGGACATATACCCAGCTGCCAGGCCTCTTGCAAGAAGGAAGATACTGTAGGAGGGTGCCCAAACTCACTCCAAAAAGCCCTGGTGATATCAGTCCCCAAACCGGCATACCTGAAGTGTGGTCAGATTGGTGTTCTTAAGAGAACCGTAGGGCCAGGCGGTGGCGCTAGAGGTAAGGTGCTTGCCTTGCCTGCGCTAGCCTAGGACGGACTGCGGTTCGATCCCCCGGCGTCCCATATGGTCCCCCAAGCCAGGAGCGACTTCTGAGCGCATAGCCAGGAGTAACCCCTGAGCGTCACTGGGTGTGGCCCAAAAACCAAAAAAAAAAAAAAAAAAAAGAGAACCGTAGAGATGGGCCCGGAGAGATAGCACAGTAGGCGTTTGACTTGCAAGCAGCCGATCCAGGACCAAAGGTGGTTGGTTCCAATCCCGGTGTCCCATATGGTCCCCCGTGCCTGCCAGGAGCTATTTCTGAGCAGACAGCCAGGAGTAATCCCTGAGCAATGCCGGGTGTGGCCCAAAAACAAAAAACAAAAACAAACAAACAAAAAAAGAGAACCGTAGAGGGTCAGTGATGTGGCAGGGCATTCAGGAAAACGGTGATTCTGGGTAATGGGGGCAACAAGAATGGTTTTGGCATGGTGGGAACTTGGCCCACCTTCTCCTCTTGAGAACGCCCACTTTCTGCTGCCATAGTCTTTCACAGCTCTGTTTATATCTTGTTCAAAAAATTAATGAGTCTATGGAGCTGACCTGGTCAAAATATGGTGACTGAGGTTGCGGTTACCGTTTAGCTCTATTATAAATTTTATGGTTTTTCTTTTGCATGTAAATATTTTGCGGGGGCCATTCAGCGGTGCTCAGGGGTTACTCCTGGCTTTTCGCTCAGAAATTGCTCCTGGCAGGCTCGGGGACCATATAGGATCAAACCTGGGTTTTGTTCTGTGTTGACTGCGTGCAAGGCAAACGCTCTACTGCTGTGCTATCGTTCAGGCTCGGTAAATTATTTTTTATGATTTTTCTGCTTTCAATATTCTGTTTTCTGGGGCCGGAGAGATAGCATGGAGGTAAGGCGTTTGCCTTTCGTGCAGGAGGTCATCGATTCGAATCCCAGCTTCCCATATGGTCCCCCGAGCCTGCCAGGAGCAATTTCTGAGCGTAGAGCCAGGAGTAACCCTTGAGTGCTGCCGGGTGTGACCCAAACACCAAACCAAACCAAACCAAACCAAACCAAACAAAATAAAATAAAATAAAATAATAAAAAAATAAAATAAAATTCTGTTTTTAGTTTTAGATGTTGTCATTTCGACTACAAATGTCTTGGAGTTTTTCTATGTGGGTCTATTTTTGTTGGGATCCTTCTGGGCTATTGGTTCTTAGTCATTTACTTTTCATTTCTGGGAACTTCTGAGCTATGATTTCTTTCTTTCTTTTTTTTTTTTTTTGGCCACACCCGTTTGATGCTCAGGGGTTACTCCTGGCTAAGCACTCAGAAATTGCCCCTGGCTTGGTGGGGGGGACCATATGGGAAGCCGGGGGATTGAACCGCGGTCCTGATCCTTGGCTAGCACTTGCAAGGCAGACACCTTACCTCTAGCGCCACCTCGCCGGCCCCATGATTTCTTTCTTTCTTTCTTTCTTTCTTTCTTTCTTTCTTTCTTTCTTTCTTTCTTTCTTTCTTTCTTTCTTTCTTTCTTTCTTTCTTTCTTTCTTTCTTTCTTTCTTTCTTTCTTTCTTTCTTTCTTTCTTTCTTTCTTTCTTTCTTTCTTTCTTTCTTTCTTCTTTCTTCTTCCTTCCTTCCTTCCTTCCTTCCTTCCTTCCTTCCTTCCTTCCTTCCTTCCTTCCTTCCTTCCTTCCTTCCTTCCTTCCTTCCTTCCTTCCTTCCTTCCTTCTTTCTTTCTTTCTTTCTTTCTCTCTCTCTTTCTTTCTCTCTTTCTTTCTTTTTTTTGTGTGTGTGTGTGTTTGGGTCACACCTTGCAATGCTCAGGGGTTATTCCTGGCTCCAGGCTCAGAAATTGCTCCTGGCAGGCACGGGGAACCATATGGGAAGCTGGGATTCGAATCGATGACCTCCTGCACGAAAGGCAAACGCCTTACCTCCATGCTATCTCTCCGGCCCCAGAGCTATGATTTCTTTAACTAGACAAATTCATTGAATGTATCCTTCTGTTCTTCAGGGACTCCTGAGTTCAAATCAAAGGAACAATATAAGAATCATTAGAAGGGGAAAAAATCATACATTGATGGGAACAGATAAGATTTTACTTGCTAGGGGAATGGTGAGGGACAAGAGTATGGTGTTGGAAGTGTGTATATGAAATCCTACAGTATTATAAAGTATTAACAGTATTATATTTACTTTATTTATTTGCAATGTCTAAAACAAAATAATTTTGGGGGGGTTTTGGGTCACACCCGGCAGCACTCAGGGGTTACTCCTGGCTCTATGCTCAGAAATCTCCCCCTGTAGGCTCGGGGGACCATATAAGATGCTGGGATTCGAACCAGGGTCTTTCTGCATGAAAGGCAAATGCCTTATCTCCATGCTATCTCTCCAGCCCCTATTTCTTTTTTTTTAAATTAATATCTTTTTTGCAGGTATCATTTTAATTTTTATTATTAGAGTCATTAAACGCTGGCAGTTTGTTTTTACATCTGATTTGACAATATCCTAGAGAAATGTAAGTTTTTTATTAGGGCTTAAAAATACCTGTGTAGGGCCCGGAGAGATAGCACAGTGGTGTTTGCCTCGCAAGCAGCTGATCCAGGACCAAAGGTGGTTGGTTCGAATCCCGGTGTCCCATATGGTCCCCCGTGCCTGCCAGGAGCTATTTCTGAGCATCGCCGATGTGGCCCCCCCCCCAAAAAAAAAATCTGTGTAGGCCAGTGCCATTTTAAAAAATTGCATACTGAGATGAACTCTTTTTTTTTGTTTGTTTGTTTATTTTTTGGGGGCCACACGGGGCATCTCTCAGGGGTTACTCTTGGCTCTATGCTCAGAAATCGCTCCTGGCAGGCTCGGGGGACCATATGGGATGCCGGGATTTGAACCACTGTCCTTCTGCATGCAAGGCAAACACCTTACCTTCATGCTATCTCTCTGGCCCTGGGAGATGAGCTCTTTATAAAGTCAGGTAAAATTAAAGAGAGTTCTATCTATGCAGATCACATAGGTTTCCTTTAATAGTTTTAATGGTAAAGTTTCATTGCAATCAATGTCCAGATCCCAAAGGAAAATACTGAGGGAACTCATGAGTAATTTTCACTGTTTCATTATAAAGTCCAAGATAAAAAAAAAAGATGGTTATTGGGGCCGGCGAGATGGCGCTAGAGGTAAGGTGCCTGCCTTGTAAGTGCTAGCTAAGGAAGAACCGTGGTTTGATCCTCCAGCGTCCCATATGGTTCCCCCAAGCCAGGGGCAATTTCTGAGCATCAAATGGGTGTGGCCCGAAAAACCAAAACAAACAAACAAAAAAAAACCCAAAAAAACCCCAAAAAACAAAAGATAGTTATCTTCTTTAAATTGGAAATAAGATGCACACATAATGATTGCCTTGGCTGTTACTTTTCCAATTACTTCCACAATTCCAGAGATTTCTTCATCAAGAGGTTCCATCAACTCCATCAACATTTTTTCCTTCACCTTCTGAAAGGATAAACATTATCCCAGTGGGATGAATCTTTTCCAGCCTCCCTATGAAGCAGACTAGTCAGTCGATGAACTGAACTAGCATGCTGGCATTGATGCGCGACCTGGGTAATAACTCCATAACATCCATCATGAGAATTGTACAAGACTAGTGGTGGTGGGATACTCTAATATCTTTATTTATTTATTTACTTATTTATTTATATTTATTTTGGGGTCACACCCAGCAGCACTCAGGGGTTACTGAATCCCTGTCCTGCATGCAAGGCAAACGCTCTACTTCCATGTTATCTCTCTGGCCCCTCTAATATCTTTATTTAAGCCATGATTACAAACATGTTTGTAGTTGGGTTTTTGTTATAAAAAGTAAAACAAGGGCCCGGAGAAATAGCACAGCGGTGTTTGCCTGGCAAGCAGCCGATCCAGGACCAAAGGTGGTTGGTTCGAATCCTGGTGTCCCATATGGTCCCCCGTGCCTGCCAGGAGCTATTTCTGAGCAGACAGCCAGGAGTAACCCCTGAGCACCGCCGGGTGTGGCCCAAAAACCAAAAAAAAAAAAAAAAAGTAAAACAAAAGAAAATTTAAATTTAAATAGTAGTAATTAAAAAAAAATAGGGGCTGGAGAGATAATACAAAGGCTAGGGCACTTACTTTGTATGCAACTGATTTGAGTTCAATCCCAGGTACCCCATATGGTCTTTCAAGTCCCACCAAGGGTTATCTTGAGCTTAGAGTCAAGAGAAAACCATGAATACTGGCAAGTGTGGCCCCTTCAAAACAAACCAAAAAAAACACCCCCTCTCCAATCAAACAAAACCCAAAAAGAGGTCAGGGGTTTGGAAGTAGGTCAGATGGTATCACATATTCTCAGCCCATGCTGACTGAGTTTTAACCCTATCACCAAATGCCCCACATCTCATACATTAGGACCATCAGAAGTGGTCCCCATAAAATCAAGGGCTTGAGATGACTCAAAGGACTGATGCACCTGCTTTTAAATTTTATTTTGTGGGGCCGGAAAGATAGCACAACGGTAGGGCATTTTCATTGCATGTGGTCAACCCTGGATGGACCCTGGTTTGATTCCTGGCATCCCATGTCGTCCTCTGACTGAGCCTTTGAGGAGTGATTTCTGAGTACAGAATTAGGAGTAACTCCTGAGCACCACCACTGGGTGTGGCCCTTAAAACAAAACAAAACAAAATTATTTTGTTCTAGGGCCATACCCAGTTGTGTCCAGATTCTGTCCACTCCTAGTTCTGTGCTCAAGGATCATTATTAGATGGCTCAGGAACCACAGGGGTGCTGGAGCTTGAACTAGCTTGCAAGACAAGCTGACCTACAGGCTGTACTGTGACTCTGGCTCCAGGAAGGATCTGATTTGAATGCCAAATTCTTTGGTTCAATCCTTGGTACCACATATTTTCCCAAGAAGTGTCATAAGTGACCCCTAATACCCATTCTTAAGTTTGAATGACTAACTTAGCCTCCTCTATGCTTTATTTTTGCTATTTTCCAAGTTTCAATAAGTTTGAGAGCTTTAAGTTTTTAAAAATGTATTTCTCATTAAAAAAGAAGTGAGGCATTTCAAGCGGTATTCAAGTGTCCTCAAGGTCCCTCCAAGTGATTCCAACTGGGCCAAGGTTCACAGTGAATGTCAGAGGATGTGTTATATAGGTTCTGCAGTTTCAGGAACTTCTAAAACTCCCCTGAAAATCCTTGGGAGTCCTAATCCACGTGGTACTGGGGATCAAACAGGATCTATCACTTGCAAGGTATTGCTTCCTAACCCTTAGACTGTCTCCTCAATACTTACTCTCTTTCTTTTTGGGAGGTGTTCACACCCACTGGTGCTCAAGACTTACACCTGGCTCTGCACTCAGGGATCACTCCTGGTGGACTCAGAGTACCATATGGGATACCAGATATTGAACCTGGGTCAGCTGTGTACAAGGCAAGAGGCCTACCCATTGTACTATCTTTCTTGTCCCAATTTTACATTTTGGGGAGCACACCCAGAGGTGCTCAGGGGTTAATTCTGGCTCTTTGTTCAGAAGTTACTTCTGGCAGGCTCGGGTAACCATATGGGATGCTGGGGATTGAACCTGAGTCAGTCACCTGCAAGGCAAATGCCCTACCTGCTGTGCTATCACTCCAGCCCCCCAATTTTACTATTTTTTAATGTTTGAAACTTTACTTAAACACTGTGCCTTACAACGTTTTTCATAATATAGTTGTTTCAGGTATTCAATGTTTAAACACCAATCTCACCAATGTGACTTTCCTTCATCAATGTCCCCAGTTTTCCATTCACCCACTAATCTTCCTTAGTAGGCATAAAGAAACTTACTTTAGGGCCTGGAGAGATAGCACAGCGGCGTTTTCCTTGCAAGCAGCCGATCTAGGACCAAAGGTGGTTGGTTCGAATCCCGGTGTCCCATATGGTCCCCCAGCCTGCCAAGAGCTATTTCTGAGCAGACAGCCAGGAGTAACCCTTGAGCACCGCCGGGTGTGGCCCAAAAACCAAAAAAAAAAAAAAAAAAAAAAAAGAAATTTACTTTATATTTCTTATCACAAAATATATCTCACAAAAGTGTTACTAAAGTCATTGAGCATTTACTGAACGGTTCGGTGCTAGTTGGGCCTTCTATGCTACTGTTCTCTTTCATTGTGGGCTTTTATGCAACTTTTCCATCAAATATGCTGTGCTCCTACTAATCAGCATCATGAAATTTGGAAATGCTGTGTGGCTGCATATGTAGCTTCACACAACAGGAGCTGTGGAATTGGGATGACTCAGTATCTTGGCTTTATGAAGGTATGTTTTGTGGCTCAGCCTGCCATCTATCTGCTAAGTCCATCTGTTCCCATTTGCTCCTTCAGTGTTTCCTTATTGAGGTTTAGTCTAGTTGATCTAGTTCCTTGCCCCAGAAACTTCATATCTATATCTACATCTACATATAGATACATCTCAAAGAATAAGGACATTTTGGGAAAATTAAATATAGTTTCATCCTTCAAGGAACTCAATCTATGGGGGATAGATGAAACAAGTATAAGAGCATTGGTTGTATTAATCTTTTTATTTTTTGGGGGGAGCTACCTCTCACAGTGCTCAGGCATTACTTCTGACTCTGCACTCAGGAATCACTCCTGGCTGGCTCAGGAGATTATATAGGATGCCAGGAATTGAACCCAGGTTACATGCATGTAAGGCAGGAGCCTTGCCCATTGAATTATCATTCCAATTTCTCTTGGAATGAATTTTAGTCTCCAGCCAACTACTCTATATTGTTTTTAGGCTGTCTCTCTGTTTCTATCTCTCTCTTTCTCTCTCAATATCAGTATTCCTTTGACTTTTGTCAAACCCATTAGTTACCTATCAACCATATGAAAGACTCACAATCCACTCAGGAAAGACCTACTTATAGACTCAGTTTCTGTTTCAATGAAATCTGTTTATAGTAGACAAACAGATCTTTTTCAAAGTTACAGTGTAGGAGCTGGAAAGATGATACGGTGTGTAGGGAGCTTGCTTTGCATGTGGCTGGTCTGGGTTCCATCTCTAGCACCCCATCTGGCCCCTTGAGTCCCTCCAGGAGTGCTAAGCATAGAGCCATAATTAAGCCCTGAATACTGCCAGGTGTGACCCCCCAAACAGCCAAACCAAAATAAAACCATTAGTTTTACTTGGAGATGCTGGGCATGGGGGAAATACCTAGTAGTGTTCATGGGCTAGGGCTCCTTAGTATTTATTTTCCTAGAGATCAAACCAGTAACAGTAGAGTACTTATAGGTGAGACTGGCTATGAAATGGAAGATAGAGAGGAGGAATCCCTTACCTTTAGGGAGGGCTTTAAAAAATGGATAAAATAGTCATTTAAATACTGATTGGGTGAATGGGGAGACTACAAGGGCTGAGGCATGCTAGCCTGTTTAAGACTCTGACTTCCACCCTTAGATGGAAGTCACTGCATGACACCCCCAGTATCATTAGAGTGTCCATGAGTCCTCAGCAGTGCTGGACCCAAGCAGCATTTCAGTACCAGGTCTGATCACTGAACTATCCAACCCAATTTACAGAGAATTTCTGGAACTGGCTTTTGGTTCTCTGAGTATGCGTTGGAAGCCACCCTAAAGTTATTAAAAGAAAAGAACTAAAGGAGAGTTACAAGACAGGAAACTGGAAGAAAATAGACAAGAAGTCAGAAGGTAGAAGATTACCCAAAAAGGGAGTTAGTAGTTTATTATCTAAAGAAAAATAGAGTACAGGATAGAATGTGCTTTTAGGGGCAAAAATTGAGGGATTTTCTAATGGTGCCTCATTTTTGTGACATAGAAGTGGGGTTGTAAGTACAGTGATGGGCAGATGCATGGGTTTAGGAACGAAGAACAGCACAGCATCTAGTTCCAGACATGTTAGCACCGCTTTGAAAACGTGAAATGTTCACTGAAAATGACTACCATTAAGTTACCGTGGCTCAAACCTTTCGCTGTTAAAGGGATCTTGTTTCTTCCCCCTGAGACTGGGTCTTCGTTCCTGAAGCACCCGTTTCCTTATTTCTTTTTTTTTTTTTTTTTTTTTTTTTTTTCTTTCCTATCTGGATGCCCTTGATATCTTTTTCTTTTTTTTCTTTATTTAAAGAAAATGCATCATTTAGTTGACATAGTTGACCATAATACATTGAATTAGACAGGTTTTTCTTTTTTCTTTTTTTTTTTTATTTTATATATTTTTATTTTGCAGATTAAAGTTTTTTTTTTTAATGCATAATTTTTTTTTTATTTAAACACCTTGATTACATACATGATTGTGTTTGGGTTTCAGTCATAAAAGGAACACCACCCATCACCAGTGCAACATTCCCATCACCCAAGTCCCAAATCTCCCTCCTCCCCACCCAACCCCCGCCTGTACCCTAAACAGGCTCTACATTTCCCTCATACATTCTCAATATTAGGACAGTTCAAAATGTAGTTATTTCTCTAACTAAACTCATCACTCTTTGTGGTGAGCTTCCTGAGGTGAGCTGGAACTTCCAGCTCTTTTCTCTTTTGTGTCTGAAAATTATTATTACCAGGGTGTCTTTCATTTTTCTTAAAACCCATAGATGAGTGAGACCATTCTGCGTTTTTCTCTCTCTCTCTGACTTATTTCACTCAGCATAATAGATTCCATGTACATCCATGTATAGGAAAATTTCATGACTTCATCTCTCCTGACAGCTGCATAATATTCCATTGTGTATATGTACCACAGTTTCTTTAGCCATTCGTCTGTTGAAGGGCATCTTGGTTGTTTCCAGAGTCTTGCTATGGTAAATAGAGCTGCAATGAATATAGGTGTAAGGAAGGGGTTTTTGTATTGCATTTTTGTGTTCCTAGGGTATATTCCTAGGAGTGGTATAGCTGGATCGTATGGGAGCTCGATTTCCAGTTTTTGGAGGAATCTCCATATCGCTTTCCATAAAGGTTGAACTAGACAGCATTCCCACCAGCAGTGGATAAGGGTTCCTTTCTCTCCACATCCCCGCCAACATTGTTTATTCTCATTCTTTGTGATGTGTGCCATTCTCTGGGGTGTGAGGTGGTATCTCATCGTTGTTTTGATTTGCATCTCCCTGATGATTAGTGATGTGGAACATTTTTTCATGTGTCTTTTGGCCATGCGTATTTCTTCTTTGTCAAAGTGTCTGTTCATTTCTTCTCCCCATTTTTTGATGGGGTTAGATGTTTTTTTCTTGTAAAGTTCTGTCAGTGCCTTGTATATTTTGGAGATTAGCCCCTTATCTGATGGGTATTGGGTGAATAGTTTCTCCCACTCAGTGGGTGGCTCTTGTATCCTGGGCACTATTTCCTTTGAGGTGCAGAAGCTTCTCAGCTTAATATATTCCCATCTGTTAATCTCTGCTTTCACTTGCTTGGAGAGTGCAGTTTCCTCCTTGAAGATGCCTGTAATGTCCTGTAGTGTTTTGCCTATGTGCTGTTCTATATATCTTATGGTTTTGGGGCTGATATCGAGGTCTTTAATCCATTTGGATTTTACCTTTGTGCATGATGTTAGCTGGGGGTCTAAGTTTAATTTTTTGCAAGTGGCTATCCAATTGTGCCAACACCACTTGTTGAAGAGGCTTTCTTTGCTCCATTTAGGATTTCCTGCTCCTTTATCAAAAATTAGATGGTTGTATCTCTGGGGAACATTTTCTGAGTATTCAAGCCTATTCCACTGATCTGAGGACCTATCTTTATTCCAATACCATGCTGTTTTGATAACTGTTGCTTTGTAGTACAGTTTAAAGTTGGGAAAAGTAATTCCTCCCATATTCTTTTTCCCAATGATTGCTTTAGCTATTCGAGGGTGTTTATTGTTCCAAATGAATTTCAAAAGTGTCTGATCCACTTCTTTGAAGAATGTCATGGGTATCTTTAGAGGGATGGCATTAAATCTGTATAATGCCTTGGGGAGTATTGACATTTTGATGATGTTAATCCTGCCAATCCATGAGCAGGGTATGTGTTTCCATTTCCGTGTGTCCTCTCTTATTTCTTGGAGCAGAGTTTTATAGTTTTCTTTGTATAGGTCCTTCACATATTTAGTCAAGTTGATTCCAAGATATTTGAGTTTGTGTGGTACTATTGTGAATGGGGTTGTTTTCTTAATGTCCATTTCATCCTTATTACTATTGGTATATAGAAAGGCCATTGATTTTTGTGTGTTAATTTTGTAGCCTGCCACCTTGCTATATGATTCTATTGTTTCTAGAAGCTTTTTGATAGAGTCTTTAGGGTTTTCTAAGTAGAGTATCATGTCATCTGCAAACAGTGAGAGCTTGACTTCTTCCTTTCCTATCTGGATTCCCTTGATATCCTTTTCTTGCCTAATCGCTATAGCAAGTACTTCCAGTGCTATGTTGAATAGGAGTGGTGAGAGAGGACAGCCTTGTCTTGTGCCAGAATTTAGAGGGAAGGCTTTCAGTTTTTCTCCATTGAGGATAATATTTGCCACTGGCTTGTGGTAGATGGCCTTCACTATATTGAGAAAGGTTCCCTCCATTCCCATCTTGCTGAGAGTTTTGATCAAGAATGGGTGTTGGACCTTATCAAATGCTTTCTCTGCATCTATTGATATGATCATGTGGTTTTTATTTTTCTTGTTATTGATGTTGTGTATTATGTTGATAGATTTACGGATGTTAAACCAGCCTTGCATTCCTGGGATGAAACCTACTTGATCGTAGTGGATGATCTTCTTAACGAGGCATTGAATCCTATTTGCCAGGATTTTGTTGAGGATCTTTGCATCTGCATTCATCAGTGATATTGGTCTGTAATTTTCTTTTTTGGTAGCGTCTCTGTCTGGTTTAGGTATCAAGGTGATGTTGGCTTCATAAAAGCTATTTGGAAGTGTTTCTGTTTGTTCAATTTCATGAAAGAGTCTTGCCAAGATTGGCAGTAGTTCCTCTTGGAAAGTTTGATAGAATTCATTAGTGAATCCATCTGGACCTGGGCTTTTGTTTTTCGGCAGACATTTGATTACTGTTTTAATTTCATCAATGGTGATGGGGGTGTTTAGATATGCTACATCCTCTTCCTTCAACCGTGGAAGATTATAAGAGTCCAAGAATTTATCCATTTCTTCCAGGTTCTCATTTTTAGTGGCGTAGAGTTTTTCAAAGTAGTTTCTGATTACCCTTTGAATCTCTGTCATATCAGTAGTGATCTCTCCTTTTTCATTCCTGATACGAGTTATCAAGTTTCTCTCTCTCTCTTTCTTTGTTAGGTTTGCCAGTGGTCTATCAATCTTGTTTATTTTTTCAAAGAACCAACTTCTGCTTTCGTTGATCTTTCGGATTGTTTTTTGAGTTTCCACTTCGTTGATTTCTGCTCTCAACTTTGTTATTTCCTTCTGTCTTCCTATTCTTGGGTCCTTTTGTTGAGCATTTTCTAGTTCTATTAGCTGTGTCATTAAGCTACTCAGGTAAGCTCCTTCTTCCTTCCTGATGTGTGCTTGCAAAGCTATAAATTTTCCTCTCAGTACTGCTTTTGCTGTGTCCCATAAGTTCTGAGAGTTTGTGTCTTTATTGTCATTTGTTTCCAGGAACCTTTTTATTTCCTCCTTGATTTCATCTCGGACCCACTGGTTATTGAGCATGAGGCTGTTTAACTTCCAGGTGTTAAAGTGTTTCTTCTGAGTCCCTTTGGAGTTCACAAATAATTTCAGAGCCTTGTGGTCAGCGAAGGTAGTCTGCAAAATTTCTATCCTCTTGATCTTATGGAGGTATGTTTTATGTGCCAGCATGTAGTCTATCCTGGAGAATGTCCCATGTACATTGGAGAAGAATGTGTATCCAGGTTTCTGGGGATGGAGTGTCCTATATATATCCACTAGGCCTCTTTCTTCCATTTCTCTCCTCAGGTCTAGTATATTCTTGTTGGGTTTCAGTCTGGTTGACCTGTCCAGTGTTGACAAAGCCGTGTTAAGGTCCCCCACAATTATTGTGTTGTTGTTGATATTATTTTTCAGATTTGTCAACAGTTGTATTAAATATTTTGCTGGCCCCTCATTCGGTGCATATATGTTTAGGAGAGTGAATTCTTCCTGCTCTACGTACCCCTTGATTAATATAAAATGTCCGTCTTTGTCCCTTACAACCTTCCTGAGTATAAAGTTTGCATTATCTGATATTAGTATGGCCACTCCAGCTTTTTTATGGGTGTTGTTTGCTTGGATAACTTTTCTCCAGCCTTTTATTTTGAGTCTATGTTTGTTCTGACTATTCAGGTGCGTTTCTTGTAGGCAGCAGAAGGTTGGATTGAGTTTTTTGATCCATTTAGCCACTCTGTGTCTCTTAACTGGTGCATTTAGTCCATTGACGTTGAGAGAAAGAATTGTCCTGGGATTTAACGCCATCTTTATTTCAAAATTTGGTGTGTCTTTTGGGTAGTCTTGTCTTAGATTAGGTCTTTCAGTTTTTCTCTTAAGACTGGTTTTGTGTCTGTGAAGTTTCTGAGCTGTTTTTTGTCTGTGAAACCATGTATTCTTCCATCAAACCGGAAAGTGAGTTTTGCTGGGTATAGTATTCTGGGTGAAGCATTCATTTCATTCAGTCTTGTCACAATATCCCACCATTGCTTTCTGGCATTGAGCGTTTCTGGTGACAGGTCTGCTGTAAATCTCAGGGAAGCTTGCTTGAACATGATTTCCCCTTTTGATCTTGCTGTTTTCAGAATTCTGTCTCTATCTGTGGGATTTGTCATTGTGACTAGGATGTGTCTTGGGGTGGTTTTTCTGGGGTCTCTTTTGGTTGGTACTCTTCGGGCATGCAGGATTTGATCACATATATTCTTTAGCTCTGGAAGTTTCTCTTTAATGATGTTCTTGACCATTGATTCTTCCTGGAAATTTTCTTCCTGGGTCTCTGGGACTCCAATGATTCTTAAGTTGTTTCTGTTGATCTTATCATAGACTTCTATTTTCATCTGTTCCCATTCTTTGACTAATTTTTCCATTGTCTGCTCATTTGCTTTAAGTTTTTTGTCCAATCTCTCCTGCTGTATGGAATTGTTATGTATCTCATCTTCCACAGCACCAAGTCTATTCTCAGCTTCTGATACCCTGTCCCAGAGCTTATCCATTTTGTCATTCACTTCGTTTACTGACTTTTTCAGTCCTGTTAGTTGACATGTTATTTCAGTTTGGAGTTTTGTCATTTCTGCCTTCATATTTTCTTGGTTCTTATTAGTGTTCTGTTCAACTCGATCCATGGTTTCTTGGAGTCTGTTGAGCACCTTCCATATTGCTAGTCTAAAGTCCTTATCGGAGAGTTTGATTAGTTGTTCAGTCATTATCTGGTCCTCAGGATTGTCATCTTCATTCTCTATGTCTGATGCTGGCCTGCGTTGTTTCCCCATTGTCACACTTGTATTGTGGGTTTTTCTACGTGTTGTGGTGGTATTCATTGTCTATATGATGTAGGCAGCACACTCCTCTGGCTCCTCCCTTTCTGGATGGGCTGACTTGCCTCTAAGGGAGGGGAGTCCTCCGTGGATGAAGCCTCACACTGGGTCAAATCTTAGGCCCGAGCATGCAACAGAGAAGACAGTCCAGAGAGAAATGTTTGCTTCTGTGATATAGCGCCGTTCTTAGTGTGATTTTTCCTTCTTGTTGCAATGGAGTTCTTTCCTTAGAAAGAGTGCACGGCCGCTCCGCTTCGCTACGCGGCCGTGCTCCTCTGAGCCTCTTTTTGCCCCACTCGCAAGAGTTTCACGCAAGAGGACAGTAGACAGACATAGACAGGTCACACTCACAGTCTTTCACAGCTGAGCCCCACTGGGCCGGTGTACTTTCGCGGATTTTCCCTGCCTGGTGTCACACACAGGGAGCCAGCTTTTGCCCCGTTTCCTTATTTCAATCGCACTTTCCTTCCTTATTTCTTTGGAGGTAGAAATTGTGTATTATGTCATTTAGCTTCAAATCCAGCCTTCAACGCTTGCTTTCTAAATTTGGAGAAATGTCCTTTATAGTTTCCAGAATCCTCTGACACTATTAAATATCGTCAGTAGGGGGCGTGAAAGACACATTGTAAGATAAATGGACCTTTTTCTGTTCCTAGCCCATCAAACCTGCAGAGTTCGTTTATTTGTTTTTTGTAGTAGAGTGCATCCAGTGAAACTTCTCATTAACAGCTTAACTGTGCCCCCCTTGCTTTGTGTCTTTGTTTATTGATAATGCTGGGGCACTGACCTGAACCCATAAAGGTTTATCATAAGAATTTCCTCCTTTTTTTTTCACCAGTAAATCAGCCTTATTGCACTTTAGGGTTTTTTTTTTTTTTTTTGGGGGGGGCACACCCAGCAGCATTAGGGGTTACTCCTGGCTCTGAATTCAGAAGTCGCTCCTGGCAGGCTCAGGGGACCATATGGGATGCCGGGGATTGAACTCAGGCTTGTCCTGGGTCAGTCCCCTTCAAGGCAAATCCCTATCGCTGTGCTATTGCTCCAGCCCCATGGTTTAGTTTTATGGTTACAATGATTCAATGTTAATGGTTTCTGATGTACGAAGTGACTGTATATCACCACCACCAAAATGCCCAAGACCATCCCCAAAACCATTTTTCTTATTTCTCTTTCAGTCCCATCCCTCCCCTCACTACTTGGTTACATCAGATTTGTATTCAAAGGTTGAGTGCTTGTCATCATTTGATACTGTTTGTTCCATGGTTTTGTTCTTTTATATACCACAGAAGAATGAGATTGTTATGCATTTATTGGGATTATTAGTCAGCAAGAGGAACACACACAGACATCTTCACTTTTTTATCCACTTATCTTTTCGACTTACTGTTTTTTGGTTTTGTTTGTTTGTTTTTTATTTTGGGCTATACTTGGTGGTGCTCAGGGATTACTCCTGGCTCTATGCTCAGGAATCACTCCTGGCAGGCTCAGAGGACCATATAGGATGCTGGGATCAAACCTGGGTTGGCCATATGCAAGGCAAGTGTCCTACCCACTGTGCTAGCGCTTTGTCTGTCTTTTATATTCTTAAGGTAGATGCCAAGAAGTGGAAATATTGGGTTGTATAGAAACTATACTTAGATTTTCCCACCTTTTTTTTTTTTTTCTTTTTGGGTCATACTCAGCCGTGCTGAGGGTTTACTTTTGGCTTTGCACTTATGAGTTACTCTTGGCTAGCTGGAGTAAGAATGGGTGCTGAGGATTAAATACAGGTTGACCATGTGTTGACCTATCTGCTGTACTTTTGTTCTAACACTTTTTTTTTGTTTGTTTTGTTTTTGTTTGGGGGCTACACCTGGAGTTTCTCAGAGGCTTGTATTGGTTTTGTATTCAGGGGTCACTCCTGATAGTGCTGGGGACCATAATTAATGGCAAGGTTGAACCAGGATTAGTTGAATGCAAGGAAAACATCTTAACCCCTGTACTATATTTTGTTTTTATTTTGGGGCACACCCATCTGTGCTTGGGGCTTACACTTGGCTCTGTCCTCAGCTATCACTTCTGGCAGGGCAAAAGGGACCATATTATGTGCCTGGGATCAAACCTTGGTCAGCTGTGTGCTAGGGAAGTGTCCTTCTTGCTATACTATTGCCCTGTACTATCTCTTTAGCCACAGTATTTTCCTCTTTTTCAGCCAACATACATGGATTGACCCTTAGATGTCTTACTATGAATACAAGATACCCTTCAGTAATGGTCATTAGGAAAAAATTGTTAGACCAGTAAATTACACATCACACCGGGAAGGAGAGAGAGAGAGAGAGAGAGAGAGAGAGAGAGAGACAGAGAGACAGAGAGACAGAGAGACAGAGAGACAGAGAGAGACAGAGAGAGAGACAGAGAGAGAGACAGAGAGAGAGACAGAGAGAGAGACAGAGAGAGACAGAGAGACAGACAGAGAGAGTTAGAGAGAACATAAACCTAGATCTCTAATTTAATACTTGCTGAGACTGGGGTCTTATGAACTTGCTCATTATGGTAGAACTTAAATAATAAGAGTTTTGGGAGAGAGAAAAGGGAAGAGAAAAGTTGAATCTAACTGACCTAAATCAGTCAAGATCTGTCAACAAAAGAGCTCAAGGGGAAGCAAAGTGGCTCTTTACCCAGTCTTTGTGATTGGCAATGTGCTTGAGTTAGACCTCATTAAAGTGGATGCATCTAGGAAATGGATGTCTAAACATCAAAACTTAAGTTAAGCACCTGCTTTATTTGAAAAAAAAAATCACTGTGAGAGCTGATGCTGCACCCCTCCTGGGACATCTGGATCCTGGCCATAGGATGGGGCAAGGACTTAATTTGTGTACTTACCTCACTCCAGGGAGCATCTCCTTTATCTGCTGTGCATGTATTCTTTAGAATTCTCTTTACTTTTTAGTACCCTTAGTATTTATAGCCTCCATTATAATAACTAATTATTGTTTTGTTTTGGAATCACAGCTGACTGTGCACAGGGATAACTCCTGGCATTGCACTCAGGAATCACTCCTGGCAGGCTCAAGGGACCATATGGGAAGCCAGGGATCAAATCTGGGTTGACCACATGTAAGGTTCCAATAATTCTATTTTTTGGAGTTTTTGGTGGGCCACACCTGGTGATGCTCAGGGGTTACTCTTGGTTATGTGCTCAGAAATGGCTTGGGTGACCATATGGGATGCCGGGGATCGAACTGAGGTCTATCCTGGGTCAGCTGCTTGCAAGGCCAATGCCCTACTGATGCACTATTGCTCTGGCCCCAATAATTCTTTACTTTAAACTTACCTGTTCAGTTTCTTTGTGGGTTATATTTCCTGATTTGAACCTGACATAGAAAACACTGATATTGCTAGAGACCAGGAAAGAGAGATCCACAAAGATGGTCTTTGGGGTTAGGTGTGGCCAGGCTTTTGGTCTTGAGTCCCACGGTGATCTCCTTGTTGATGGAAAATGGGATGTTAAAATGTATGACATAGGGGCCAGCGAGGTGGCGCTAGAGGTAAGGTGTCTGCCTTACAAGTGCTAGCCAAGGAAGGACCTCGGTTCGATCCCCCGGTGTCCCAAATAGTCCCCCCAAGCCAGGGGCAATTTCTGAGCGCTGAGCCAGGAGTAACCCCTGAGCATCAAACTGGTGTGGCCCGAAAAACAAACAAAAAAAAATGTATGACATAAAATTACTTCACAATTAAGTCATCACTTGTTTATTATGATGGATGCACTTGCCAACTGAAGGTTCCTCAAGGTTTAGCAGCAATTAACACCAAAAATTGATCATGTGAGGACTCTGATGTGGGATGGATCCTTTCAGTGGACTTAAGCATATAGAGAGAAAATAATCTTCAAGCCTTTAACTTCAACTTAAGTCATGATTTACAAGCCAGAATGGTCATGATACCTAGAGTTTCTTTTGAGGGGGCACACCCGGCAGTGCTCAGGGGTTACTCCTGTTTCTTAGCTCAGAAATTGCCTCTGGCAAGCTTGAGTAACCATATGAGGTGCCAGAGATCGAACCTGGGTTAGTTATGGGTCGGCCATGTGCAAGGCAAATGCCCTACTGCTGTGCTATCACGCCAGCCCCCTATTTTTTTTGTAAAAATGTTTTTTTATATTTTATTTAAACACCTTAATTACATACATGATTGTGTTTGGGTTTCAGTCATGTAAAAAACACCACCCATCACCAGTGCAACATTCCCATCATCAATGTCCCAAATCTCCCTCCTCCCCACCCAACCCCCGCCTGTACTCTAGACAGGCTTTCCATTTCCCTCATACATTCTCATTATTAGGACAGTTCAAAATGTAGTTATTTCTCTATCTAAACTCATCACTCTTTGTGGTGAGCTTCCTGAGGTGATGTAAAAATGTTTTATTAGAAAAATGTAAAGAGGGGGCGGAGAAATGGCACAGCGGTGTTTGCCTTGCAAGCAACCGACCCAGGACCTAAGGTGGTTGGTTTGAATCCCGGCATCCCATATGGTCCCCTGTGCATGCCAGGAGCTATTTCTGAGCAGATAGCCAGGAGTAACCCCTGAGCACTGCCGGGTTTGACAAAAAAGGAGGAGGAGGAGGAGGAGGAGGAGGAAGAAGAAGAAGAAGAAGAAGAAGAAGAAGAAGAAGAAGAAGAAGAAGAAGAAGAAGAAAGAAGAAGAGAAAGAGAGAGAAAGAAAAAGAAAGAAAGAAAGAAAGAAAGAGAAAGAAAGAAAGAAAGAAAAAGAAAGAAAGAAAGAAAGAAAGAAAGAAAGAAAGAAAGAAAAAGAAGGAAGGAAGGAAGGAAGGAAGGAAGGAAGGAAGGAAGGAAGGAAGGAAGGAAGGAAGGAAGGAAGGAAGGGGGGGCCGGTGAGGTGGCGCTAGAGGTAAGGTGTCTACACCTTGCAAGTGCTAGCCAAGGAAGGACCACGGTTTGATCCACCGGCATCCCATATGGTCCCCCCAAGCCAGGGGCAATTTCTGAGCACTTAGCTAGGAGTAACCCCTGAGCATCAAACGGGTGTGGCCCAAATAAACAAAAACAAAAAACAAAGAAATAAAAAAAAGAAAGAAAAGAAAAATGTAAAGAGAGAAAAGAAAGAGAAAGAGAGGAGAGAACATATGACAAGTTGTGACGTGGGCAACAGAGAATGCATTGAGTCTTTTATTTCTTTCAGTCACAGGAATGACAGTTGAAAATTGAACACATGTTTCTAAACAGGATATCTCAGTCTGTGTTCAGGTAGAGAGATAGGAACTTGGTGATGTGGATTATTAAAGACACTTCCTGGAACCAAAACCAGTTCAAAGACACTCTTTGAAATACAAGACCCATCTGAAGATACCAGAAAACCCTTGAGGTGAAAATTTCAGTCAGAGCATAGGTTGGACCCACTGGGACTTGCTGAGACCTGCAATAAAAGTCATACTAAAGAATATAAAAACCATCAACAGTTTTAAGTTTTCCCCTTGACAGCACCTAGCAAAACACTGGACAGGGGAGAAGCAGTTTGGGGGAAAAATGCATAAAAATTAACTTTACAGGGGCCAGAGAGACAGCATGGAGGTAAGGCATTTGCCTTGCATGTAGAAGGACGGCGGTTTGAATCCTGGCATCCACATGGTCCCCTGAGCCTGCCGGGAGCAATTTCTGAGCAGCATAGAGCCAGGAGTAACCCCTGAGTGCTGCCGGGTGTGACCCCCCCAAAAAAATTAACTTTGCAAAGATGTGGTGCATATTGTGCCAGTCTGGGTTTCCCCACATCTGCCTGAGATGTATACTCTCTTTTACTCTAGAAAGTATGTTCTCCATGTTGGAAATTTACTCACAGATTTTACCATAGCTCTGTGCACTCATCTCTCTCTACTCAGAGAGAGCTCTCTTATTCTTCCTGTCATATTTTTCAAATAAACTTATCTTACTTCACTATTTGTCTTTTTCCTGAATTTCTTTTCTGTGAGAGTAGATAATGAACTAGAGAAGAAAAAACTTGGGCATAGGGACTGGAGTGATAGCACAGCAGTAGGGTGGTGTGCCTTGCATGCAGATAACCCAGGATGGACCTGGGTTCGATCCCTGGTGTCCCATATGGTTCCCCAAGCCAGGAGTGATTTCTGAGCGCATAGCCAGGAGTAACCAGGGAGCATCACCAGGTGTGCCTCCCCCTAAAAAAACACCTCAAAAAAAAAAACAAATAAAAACTTAGGCATAGATATAAGTGATTCCCCTTTTTCTGCAAAGAACAAATTCCTTACTCCAGCCTGAGCCCATGGCTCCCTGAGAAATTAGATGTTGGGGTCAATTCGTGTGCCATGTACATCAAGTGTAACTCAGGCACAGTTTGGCAACAGCTGCATGACATAGCTGCCTATAGCAATCTTAATCCTCCCAGGTCCTTCTTTCCTTCTCTCCTTCTCTTTCTTCCTCTTGAGGTTATCTCTTTGCACTTCACATAAGTCATCTGTAGTAGTGGCAAACTACTGCATTGCTAGTATGAGGTTCCAAGTTTGTTTATCTGCACAGCCCTACCTCACTCAAATGAAGTCTGATGGGGCTTCCAGAATCCCTGGTAAAACAACGAATATTCAATATTTAGAATCATGACAATTACTATGAATTACTATAATATGTGGCCACTAAGGTGGCCAAGTATGTGATGCTAGGTGAGCGACCAAAATACATGTCAGCACCACAGCTAAAAGGTAGAACCCCAGCAAGCACATGTACAAAATTGCAACCAACTGTGGAAAACTCCCCTTGGTCATCACAGCAGTAACAAAGGGCAGGGGAAGGTAAATGAAGGGGATAATGAAAACAAAGAATGGGATCCTAAAACTCGGAATGGGAATCTCTGGTTGAACCCAGAAGAAAGTGACAATCTCCCGTCATGGAAACTGAGAAGTCAAGGGGTAGATTGTGCCATTTATTATATCTGCTCAACAATAAGTTCAGCCATTAGTGTCTGCTCTGCAAAAGAGATGAGCCCTTTAAATATGATTTCTTCATTCTATGGTAATAAAAAATAACCAACAATAACAGATGCTGAGTATCACTGTAGAACTGAGTTTGCTATGGGAGAGAGGGTTTGAAGATGCTGAAAGAAGACCTAGAAATTGGGGTAGAGGATGTTACCACTGTTCGTGGGTGTGCAATAGCAACATTGTATTCCAGAAATATTACTATTCATATCATTGTAAATCACAGTGGCTTAATGAAAAATGTAAAACAAGGGTCCCTAGAGAGAGCTCAACAGGTCAATCACATTTGTTCCATGCAAAAGACCTAAGTCACCCTCAGGTACCATTGGGAGTATTCCTTGAACAACAGTGGGAGCAACTTCTGAACAATGCTGAATATGACCCACACCACCCTCAAAATAAAATAAAATGGAAATGTTCAAACAAAACAAATCTGAAACTCAAATATGAATAACGATAAATAAAAATAACTTGGTAGGGGCCGGGCGGTGGCGCTAAAGGTAAGGTGCCCGCCTTGCCTGCACTAGCCTTGGACGGACCGCGGTTCGATACCCCGGTGTCCCATATGGTCCCCCAAGCCAGGAGCAACTTCTGAGCACATAGCCAGGAGTAACCCCTGAGCGTTACCGGGTGTGGCCCAAAAACCAAAAAAAAAAAAAAAAATAACTTGGTAAAGTGCCTAAATTAAAAAAAATAAACAGGCAAAAAATACTTGCTTTCTTTGCCACTGGTAATGATGAGCAGCTTTGTCAGTAAAAGGTATTGGGAAGACATTACAGAAGGAAGACACTCGTTTTTCTTTCTGATATGCTCAGTAGACATGGTTTTGGATGTGGGCAACCTCTCCAGGATCCATCTTTTGCTTCATAGGAAGTGTTCTACTCCCTGATGTCTGTTCAGTTACACAGGCTAGGATCTTAAAAAGCCCATCTAGAACTTTTCTTTTCTTTTCTTTTTTTTTTGGGGGGGGGGTTGGGTCACACCCGGTGGTGCTCGGGGGTTACTCCTGTCTCTGCATTCAGAAATCATTCCTGGCAGGCTGTACAGGGGACAATATGGGATGCTAGGATTCGAACTATTGTCTGTCCTAGATCAGCTGCATGCAAGGCAAACACCCTACTGCTGTGCTATTTCTCCAGCCCCATCTAGAATTTGTTTCTCCTGTTGTCCTTTATAATAGTAATCAGGTCACATCAATATGTCTGCTAAATGATTCTCATTCACTCTTCCACCCTCCTGCTTCCATTCCATTCCCACAGCTTCAACTCAAGCCTTGCTCAGAGAGTTTGGAGAATATCCTAATACGTTTCTCTGCCTGAATTTTCACTTTAAGCCAATTTTCACATTGAAGATTGTACTAAATATATAATGTTTTTATTCCCCAGATGAAATTCTTCAAGAGAGTTTCCACTGTTTTTAACAGTGGTCTCCAAATTTTGTTCTTGCTTCCCCATAAATAAAACTTGATTGAAGCTGGAGAGAAAGCACAACAGTAAGTCATTTCCCTTGAATATGACTAACTTGTCACCAAACATGGTTTTCCAAGTTTTGCCAGAAATGATCTCTAGGCACAGAGCGATGAGTATACCTTGAACACAGCCAGCTTGAACACAACATTGCCAAAAAACTCCACATGTTGGGCATGGCAACCCACTATATATATATATATATATATATATATATATATATATATATATATATATATATATATATATATATACACACTTATATTCCATTCAATATTGTGAATATAATAAAGTAAATACAAAAGTAGTGAACTGGACTATGTAAAATATATAAATAGAAATTATAGTATTTTATTTTCACATTTCAATAGTTATTTTTGGAATTTGTTCACTGAAGATACAATAATTAATTGAGCAAAAGGACTGATTAGCTTGGCATACAAAATGTCAATATAACTTGACATCAAACTTTTTTTTTTTGGCTTTTGGCTTTTGGGTCACACCCAGCGATGCTCAGGAGTTACTCCTGGCTCTGCACTCAGAAATTGCTCCTGGGAAGCTTGAGGGACCATATGTGATACTGGGAATTCAACCTGGGTCTGCCCTGGGTCAGCTGCATGCAAGGCAAATGCCTTACCACTGTGCTATCTCTCCAGCCCCTTGACATTAAAATTTTAACCTAAAATCTCCTTCTTTTTATGTCACCTCATTTTAGTTTTCTATTTGAAGTTGGAGATTTTGCCCAAGATCCAATAATCCTTTCCCCTTGGGAATTTTCATTAATAACAACTTCAAAATCTTTTTTTTTTTTTTTTTTTTTTTTGGTTTTTGGTTTTTGGTTTTGGTTTTTGGGCCACACCCAGCGGTGCTCAGGGGTTACTCCTGGCTGTCTGCTCAGAAATAGCTCCTGGCAGGCATGGGGGACCATATGGGACACCGGGATTCGAACCAACCACCTTTGGTCCTAGATCGGCTGCTTGCAAGGCAAACGCCGCTGTGCTATCTCTCCAGGCCCTCAAAATCTTATCTTTAGAAAATTTAGAGGTAGGGGCCAGAGAGATAGCATGGAGGTAGGGTGTTTGCCTTGCATGCAGAAGGATGGTGGTTTGAATCCCGGCATCCTATATGGTCCCCCTAACCCCCAGCCTGCCGGGAACGATTTCTGAACTTAGAGTCAGGAGGAACCCCTGAGCGCTGCCAGGTGTGACAAAGAAACAAAATAAATAAATAAATAAAATAATTTAAGGGTAGATATTTGGTTGGGGAGAGGTTAGGTTTGGAGGAGATTGAAGCTGACTGATTTGTTTTGATGCTACATTTGTATATCAAACATACCCTTTGTAGGAACTTGACATAACTTTAGTGTGATTTATTGAAAATGGGGCTGGAGTGATAGCACAGCAGGGAGGGCATTTGCATTTGCGACCGACCTGGGTTCGATCTCCGGCATATCCCATGTAGTCCCCCAAGCCTGCCAAGAGTGATTTCTGAGTGT
Source organism: Suncus etruscus (assembly GCF_024139225.1). Taxonomy (NCBI): domain Eukaryota; kingdom Metazoa; phylum Chordata; class Mammalia; order Eulipotyphla; family Soricidae; genus Suncus; species Suncus etruscus. Next base: position 67,012,292 of record NC_064862.1, read on the forward strand.
AGAGTCAGGAGTAACCCCTGAGCACTGCCAGGTGTGGCCCGAAAACCTAAAAACTGAAAACAAAGGTCTCCAGCATGTTAAAATATGCCTTTTGGCATATTTTAGGGATTGGTAGGGTCTGATGATGCTCTATTTATAGAAGGACTCATCAGAGGGAAAGGAAAGAAGGCACCAGGTCAAAGGAAAAACAGCTCCAGACAACTTGCCCAAGTCATATTATTTTCTGGCTCTGAACTCAGGAATTGCTCCAGGTTATGCTCAGGGGACAATATGGGGTGCCAGGGATTGAGCCAGGGATGGCACCCAGGTTAGCTGCATGAAAAGCAAATGTCCTACCCACTGCTCCTACCCCCAAGCCATAACTCTTATAATTCCTTACAGCTATGCTAGAGAGGCAGAGGGGGAAGATTCAGACAAGATACAGGATATATATACAGGTCAGAAGGTTAGGGAAATGTCACTATAGTACGATTATATGATCCAATTATTTTATTTATTTATTTATTGTTTTTTGGGCCACACTTGGCAGCACTCAGCTCCTTGCAGGCTTGGGGGGACCAGATGGGATGCTGAGAATAAAACTCCTGTTCATCTGGGGTTGACCACGTGCAAGGCAAAGGCCCTACCACTGTGCTATCACTCTGGTCCCCATTTTTGCATATACTATCTTGGCTATCTAGTGGAGCCTTGCTGTACATTGGATTAGAGAGATAACTCAAAGGGTTAGCACATGTTTTGTGTGTGTGTGAGGCCCAGATTTGATGTTCTTGACTTTTGAAACCACCCTTAAGACGAACAATAAATGAGTTCAAAGTGTCATTATTAATAAAAAGAGACTGAGGTGACCATGAGTCAGTAGTACTTTGTACTCCAACCACCTTCCAACAGAGCATCTCAAAGGCCTGAGTATATCTGAACATTACTCTCACCACATAGTTCAGGAGACTTGTAATGATTACCACTCTTAAAATCTAAGTTAAAACTTAGTAGCACTGATTACTTAACTACTCTTAACATTTTGACAGAGTGAAATCAGAAGCTATTTCCCAAATTATAGAGATATTGAACAATAGCTTTGGCAAGAAAATGGGTATTGCATTTGGCATGGACAAATAGAGTATTGCAGAAATAGGGTTGTGGAGGGCCAGAGAATAGCACAGTGGGGAGGGCGTTTGCTTTGCATGCAGTCAACTCAGGTTCAATCCCAGGCATCATATATGGTCCTCCGAGCCTGCCAGGAATGAGTTCTGTGTACAGAGCCAGGAGTAACCCCAGAGTGCCACTGGATGTGAGAAAGAAGAAAGAAAAAAAAAGGAAGGAAGGAAGGAGGGAATAAAGGAATAAAGGAAGGAAGTAGGGAAGGAAGGAAAGAAGAAAAAAGGAAGGAGGGAGGGAGGGAGGAAGGAGGGGAGAAAGGAAGGAAGGTAGGAAGGAAGGAGGGGAGGAAGGAAGGAAGGAAGGAAGGAGGGGAGGAAGGAAGGAAGGAAGGAAGGAAGGAGGGGAGGAAGGAAGGAAGGAAGGAAGGAAGGAAGGAAGGAAGGAAGAAGGTTGTAGGAATACTCATGCACACAAGTAAGGTGGAGTATGAAGGGTTGAATTTGTTAAAGGTAGCAAGAGGGACATTGGCTTTGATATCAGAAAAAATTCTGTCTCTGGTTCTAGTGATTGTATGATTCTGGAAAATTAACAAATGCTGACATGCCTGTTTTCTCTTCTGAAAAATGTGATTATCATTATGTTTTTTATTATAATTCTTACCTTGATGCATGCATATATGTAGATTAGATACCCCAATGCATGTAAAAATTCTAGTACAGAGTAAGTGCTGGATGAATTTTATTTTCTGTAGCTCATTTAAAAATGGCACAGTGGCCTTTTTCCTGCTGAGCCAGCCTAGACACACCAAGGACCATAATCTCTCCAGGACCCACACCCGGTAAGATGTCCCCACCCAACAAATGTGGGGCCAATTCCTGCCGTGTGATTGGGCACCCAGAGACTTAAAAGGGACGGAGGCCATGCTCTCTGCCTTTTTCCTGCTGAGCCAGCCTAGACACACCAAGGACCATAATCTCTCCAGGACCCATACCCGAAAAGCGCGGCCGCTCCACTTCGTTCAGTGGCCGTGCTTATCTTGTAACCCCTGAATTCCATTTCTGCACATTGTAAGAAGCAATCTACAGCCTTACCAATGTAGTAATTTTGCAGTAATCCCCCATATTTACAGAAATCAAGATGGCTCCTCTAATAATCTAAAAAGTAGGAAACAGCTAGGTATCCTCTCAAATAAGAAGTTTAGAGTAGGGCCCAGAGAGATAGCACAGCAGTGTTTGCCTTGCAAGCAGCCGATCTAGGACCAAAGGTGGTTGGTTCGAATCCCGGTGTCCCATATGGTTCCCCGTGCCTGCCAGGAGCTATTTCTGAGCAGACAGCCAGGGGTAACCCCTGAGCACTGCCGGGTGTGACCCAAAAACCAAAAGAAAAAAAAAAAAAGAAATTTAGAGTAGAATTATAGAAAATATTCAGGGAGCTCAAAAAAAAAAAAAAAGGCATCGATAGATTTGACTGGAGCACAATTAAGAATCAAGAGGATTTGTCAACTGAAATTAGAAATTTTCACACTGAACTAACAGATCAGAAAAACTGAGCTTATGCAACTGTCGGGGTTTGGGGAGGCCCCATGCTGGAGGTTTTCTCCCAAGGCTGGGGAGTGCTGGGAGGCTTGGCAGGCCCTATAGCCTAACCCCTCTTTTCCCCTGGACTCCAATCCTCCCTGGGTGCCGGCTCAGGTGGCCAGAAGTAGGTTCAGGTGGATTCTTAAGGGTACTCAGCCTTCCCCCATCCCTCCGTACTCCAGGGGGGAGGTGCATGGGAAGGAGGGCGGCAGACATCTGGCTTCCGGTTTCCTCCTTGATTCTGGAGACCAGTTCTTGCCATGTATGGGGTTTGGGAAGGCCCCATACAGGAGTTCTTCTCCCTAGCCTGGGGAGTGCTGGGAGGCTTAGCAGGCCCCCGGCCATCCTAGTCTTTTTCCCCTGACTCCAGGCCTTCCCTGGGTGCCAGCTCAGATGGCCAGAAGTGGGTTCAGGTGGACTCTTAGTGGTCCTCAAGCTTCCCCTCTACCTCTCCCTAAACTATTGGGAATGTGCTTTGGGAGGAGGGCAGGCCATTCTAGTACTGGTTTATGTTAGGACAGTCACTGGAATTTTTTTCTCCTTGTTTTTCTATTGATAGTATTGTATGCATATATATATATATTTTTTTGGGGGGGGGTTTTTGGGCCACACCCGTTTGACGCTCAGGGGTTACTCCTGGCTATGTGCTCAGAAATCGCCCCTGGCTTGGGGGGACCATATGGGACGCCGGGGGATCGAACCGCGGTCCTTCCTTGGCTAGCGCTTGCAAGGCAGACACCTTACCTCCAGCGCCACCTACCCGGCCCCAATGTATGCATATATTTTATATATCCATAACATTCGTCTTGTATTATGACCTTGATACTGCCCTACAAATCTCATTTCTAATATTTTACTGCCTCAGTCCCAACCCTTATTTTCCCCAATCTTCCCATGTAGGTACGGCTCATGACATGAAGCTCACCACATAGAGTGGTAAGTGCAGTTAGAGAAATAACTACCCTGAAAACTATCATAACAATGTGAATGAATGAGGGAAAAAGAAAGCCTGTCTCGAGTACAGGTGTGGGTGGGGTGGGGAGTAGGTAGATCCGGGAAATTGGTGGTGGGAATCCTGCACTGGTGAAGGGGGGTGTTCTTTACATGACTGTAATCATACTACTACAATTATATTTGTAATCACGGTGTTTAAATAAAGATAATTTATAAAAAATAAAATAAATAAAAATGGCACAGTGATTTACCAAGTTGTTCATCAGACAGTTGTTTCTGGCATTAAATGTTGAAACAACTATCCCACCACCAGTGTGACCTTCTCTTCCACCAACATAACCTGACTTTTTGCAGGCATGAACAAATTTACTTCATATAGTTTATCACAACAAAAAAGCAAATGACATGATAAAAACTTAGATTAGATAGACTCACTCTTTTCTTGAAGGAGATGTAAACAGAGCCATAAAAGATCATGGCTACACCAGCCCATGCAGCACAAAGCTGGTCATCTCTGGAGGAGAGGGTGGGCCAAGCCCCCACCCTGGCAAAGCCAGGCTTGCTGCTCCATCACGCAGAGTCACCTTTTCTCCAATGGCCCTGCTTCATCTGCGACGTGCCCCTAAAAGTCAATAATAGTGTTTTGAATCTCTAGATAACTTCATTTGTTTGATGCTGTCATGCCTAAAGGAACACCTTAATTCAACAGAACGGGCAGCTAATAACAAGAGCTTATTAAACCTTCTGCCATTATATTAATGACTTTATTGGAGACATAATAATTTTTACAAATGGGCTTGCTACTTTTCCTTTCTTCCTTTTTTCTTCTCTTCCAATTTTATTTTTTAGTTTTATGTGCTTTCTATTTTTAGATAACTTTGCTTTTACTTATCTGGAAACAAATGTATTATGATCAACTATGTCAACTGTGTCATGCATTTTCTTAAGTAAATAAATAATAATAAAAATCTTAGATAAGCAAAGGTCAATTTGAAATAGTGGGTCTTTCCATTGTATTACAAAGTCAAAATCTACTGATTTGCTGGGTTGTGGCTGGTACTAGTTGAGCCTTTTAAGTAACAACTCCTTAAGCTCTCTGAGCTTGGTAGAAATTTTTCTTTTCCTTTTTCTTAAACATGGTGATTCATGATTGAGTTTGAGTTTCAGTCTTATAATGTACACCACCCTTTCACTCATGGACATTTCCTGCCACCAGTGTCCCCAGTTACCTTTCTAACATTTCCCTTGCCTGCCTCTGAGGCATTTTACTTCTCTACTTCTCTTTCTCTCTGTCTCTTTCTGTCTCTCTCTTTCTCTCTTTCTCTCCCTCTCACACATACATTCTTCCTTTTGTAATTTTTTCCCTCTTTTAATTTAAAGACTGGTTACAAGGTACTTCATAATTGTTTTTTTTTTCCTCACAGATGAAGTTGTTTACTACTGAGTTACAATGCACAAGAACCATCACCAGTACACATTTTCTGCCACCAATGTCCTCAGTTTCCTTCTCTTTTTTTTGGGGGGGGCCCAAACCCAGCGGTGCTCAGGGGTTACTCCTGGCTGTCTGCTCAGAAATAGCTCCTGGCAGGCACAGGGGACCATATGGGACACTGGGATTCGAACCAACCACCTTTGGTCCTGGATCTGCTGCTTGCAAGGCAAACGCCACTGTGCTATCTCTTCGGGCCCCTCAGTTTCCTTCTTACCCACCCTGATGTCCTCTTCCTTCCCATCCACCTTCCCCCTCCTGCCTCAGGGGTAAAGATTGAACTCCAGTCAACCATGTGCAAGGCACCTTGCCCTCTGTGCTATTGCTCCTGTCCCTGTATTCAGCCATGATTTAAAAGCATTTTATGAAATGTATTTATTAATTTACCTTATTTAAAGAACATATGTCATATAGTTGACATAGTTGACTGTAATACATTTGTTTACAGAGAAGCAAAAGCGAAATTGTTAAAAGAAAGAAAAAAAAGAAGGAAGAGAAGAGAAAAAAAGAAAAAACCAAAAGTACAGTAGCAAGCAATTTGTGAAAATTGTTGTATATCCAATGATGGCATTAAGTCATAGAAAGTTTAGTAAGCTCTTATTGCTAGCTGATCATTCTATTATTTCATTTGTTTCTGAATATTAAGTGATGTCAGCTACACATTGGCATCTAAATTGGTGTGTTTCTATGGGGATGACAGTATTAAACAAAAACAAAATTGCTGCATGGCCACATTTGGTTTAGGAATTCAAAGCACTATTGCTAATACTGTTGTTTTTGTGGGGCATGTTTTTTGACTGCCAGGTCTTCTGGAAATATGAGAAGATTGGGGGAAGATACTCACACTCACTCCAAAAGAGTCCTGGAGATATCAGTCTGCATAGTTGCATACCTGGAGTTTGGTCAGATTGGAATCTCTGCAGAGTCATAGAGGAGAAGTGTAGCAGAGCTATTTACTATATACCAGGAAGCATTTATAGGTGATGGGTGCAGCAGGAGTGGCATAGGCAAGTTGGGAACTTGGTCTGCCCTCTCCTTTCAAATTTGCCTGCTTTTAGCTGCATGGTGTGTGTGCCCATGATTTTCCATGGCTTGGTTTAGTTCTCTTTCGAGTCTAGGTAACTGACTAGGTGCAGTCAAGCTGATTGCATTTATCTAAAATGTATTTTATTTAGATACAGTGACCTATGATAGTGTTAATGATAATGTTTCAGACATACTATATTGTACTAGAGACCTGGTATTCCTCCACCACTATTTTAATTTTATTTTATTATGTATTTATTTTAATTTTTGAGGTTATACCTGGGTTGATCAGGGGTTACTCCTGGCTTTGTAATTAGAAATCACTCTTGATGTTACTTGGGGAAGCCCTGGTTGGCTGCATGCAAGGCAGGTAACCTACCCACTGTACTATCACTCAAGTCCTTCCACCACTATTTTATTCCTCTCCTATTGCACTCTCCTAACAGCTTCTTAGCAGAATAAGTTCTATAGACTGAGTCTCAGGACATGTTATCATAGGTAATTGTTTATTCCCTTACTGTGATTCTTTGTAGTTAACTTATTGGTGAGATCATTTAATATTTGTCCTCCTTTTGACTTGCTTTGCTCAGCATGATCCCCTCCAGTTCTAGACAAGTTACAGCAAACTCCAAGATTTTATCTTTTCTTTTAGCTGACTATTATTTCAATGTGTATGTGTGTGGGTTTGTGTGTGTTACATAATTTATCTGCTCATCTGTACTTGGTCACTTAGCTTGTTTCCAAGTCAACTATTGGTTATTGTGAAAAGGGTTTCAATGTGAAAAATGCTGAATATTTTGAAATTAATATTTTTGCACTCTGGGGTAGATGACTGCAAATGGAGTACTTGGGTTATATAGAATTGCTATTCATAAAGTTTTAAGAAGTCTCCATATTGTTTCCATAGTACTTGAACCAGATTACTTGCCCTGGATGAGAAACTTTGTTTTTGGGTCACACTGGGCAGTGCTCAGGGCTTAATCCTGGCTCTGTACTCAGGAATTATTCCTAATGGGACCATTTGAAATGCTGAGGATCGCACTCAAATCAGCAGCGTGCAAAAGCAAGCACCCTGCCCTCCCTGTATTATTACTCTGACCCAAAGTTTAAGTTTTTTAAAATTAACCCTTCCTTCCTTCCTTCCTTCCTTCCTTCCTTCCTTCCTTCCTTCCTTCCTTCCTTCCTTCCTTCCTTCCTTCCTTCCTTCCTTCCTTCCTTCCTTCCTTCCTTCCTTCCTTCCTTCCTTCCTTCCTTCCTTCCTTCCTTCCTTCCTTCCTTCCTTCCTTCCTTCCTTCCTTCCTTCCTTCTTTCTTTCTTTCTTTCTTTCTTTCTTTCTTTCTTTCTTTCTTTCTTTCTTTCTTTCTTTCTTTCTTTCTTTCTTTCTTTCTTTCTTTCTTTCTTTCTTTCTTTCTTTCTTTCTTTCTTTTCTTTTTTTTTAGTTTTTGGGTCACACCCGGCGTTGCTCAGTGGTGACTCCTGGCTGTCTACTCAGAAATAGCTCCTGGCAGGCACAGGGGACCATATGGGACACTGGGATTCGAACCAACCACCTTTGGTCCTGGATCGGCTGCTTGCAAGGCAAACACCGCTGTGCTATCTCTCCGGGCCCAAAAAATTAACCCTTTCTAATTTGTTTTTGTTTTGTTTTTGTTTTGGGCTATATCTTACAATGTTCAGGTGTTACACCTGGCTCTGCACTAGGAATTAGTCCTGGTGGTGTTCAGCGGACCATATGGTATAATAGGATATGGGAACCCATGTTAGCCAGTATCAAGGCAAGTGCATTACCTGCTGTACTATCTCTCTGAATCTGAATGAGCTGAATGAGAAAAAAACTTTTTTTTCAGTTTTGCTATCAGATATCAAGAAAAAAGATTCTGGCATCAATATGTTGAAAACTATTCTGAACATATAAAAGTAATACTTTCTCAGACTTGGATTCTGAAACATATGCAAAACTAGCTTATTGAGAAATAAATCATTATGATGAAATATAAAAGTTCATTATTATTTATATTTGTGTTTTAAATAAAATCATATGAGGGACTGGAGGAGCTTGCCTTGCATGTGACCAACCTTTGTTCACTACTCAGCATTTTATATAATCTCCCAAGCAACACCAGGGATATCTGAGCACAGAGTCTAGAATTACCTCTGTCTGAGCAATGCTAAATGTGGCCCAAACACACACACACACACACACACACACACACACACACACACACTCACACACACACATAACTTCCATACAAAAATTTATAGCAATCTATCAAATTCTTTGAGCAGAAAAAATGGTGGAATATAGTGAAAAAAAAAACTCTAAGTGAAATGGGGGCCAGAGATAAGAACAGCAGTTAGGACCATTGCACGTGGTGTGGTTAAGTCCTGGGAACTTCATATAGTCCCCTGAGCATCACCAGGAATGATCCCTGAATATAGAGCCAGGAGTAACTTCTGAGCATCACTCAGTGTGACCCAAAGAAAAAAATGAAACAACCAAAACAAAACTGAAATGAAAACATCAAATGAACACTTCACCAAGATTATTCTATCCAACTAGACTATCATTTTATCTGTTTGTGTGTGTGTGTGTGTGTGTGTGTGTGTGTGTGTGTGTGTGTGTCACACCAGGCAGAGTCAGGGGTTACTCTTGGCTCTATGCTCAGAAATCGCTCCTGGCAGGCTCAGAAGACTATATGTGATGCCGAGATTTGAACCACCATCCCCTCTGCATGCAAGGCAAATGCCCTACCTCCATGCTATCTCTCCGGCCCTAGATTATCATTTTTATTTGAAGAAACAATACAGAGCTTCATGGATAGGCAACAATTTAGAAAATTTATAGCTAAAATCCAGTTTTGCAAGAAATGTTAAAAGAAGCTTCTTAATAAAAAACAAACTTCTTGGCATTTTTCCTAAGCATGGCATTTATTCATGGGTGCTTAGATTAAGTAAGGTTCATTTAAATGTCTAAAAGGGAAAAAAGGGAATGGGAGAATTTCTGCCACAGAGGCAGGCAGGGGAGAGGGTGGGAGGAAGACAGGAGGAAAAACAGAGACACTGGTGTCAGGAATGTGCATTGGTGAAGGATGTTATACACTATATGACTTATACTTAATAATGAACTACTTTGTAACTATGGGGAAAAAAACCCACCTGTATTATGAACAACTTTCTAAACTATGGTATTTAAATAAAGTCATTTCTTAAAAAGTTTGTTTATTCCTAGCTGGCTAAGTTTTATTTTGTACCTTTGTAATAATGAATTAATGTTTCACTTATATCAAATGTTTGTCTATTTGTGAGATTTATTTTTGCGTAAGTAAAGATTTTTATCATAATCTTTATTTATTATTATTATTTTAGTTTTGGGGCCACATCTGGGGTCTAATACCTGCAAAGCATACTCTCCAGTTATTTGTGCTATCTCCCAGCCCTTTTTTGTTTGTTTGTTTGTTTGTTTTTTTTGTTTTTTTGGGTCACACCTGGCAGTGCTCCACGTTCAGAAATCGCTCCTGGCAGGCTCAGAGGACCATATGGGATAATGGGATTTGAACCAATGACCTTCTGCATGAAAGGCAAATGCCTTACCTCCATGCTATCTCTCCGACCCCTCCCAAACCCCCCCCCTTTTTTTTTTTATTAATTTTGTAATCTCATCAGACCTCAAGGAAGATGCTTTTCTGTAACTGCTAGCTGTAATTGCTAACTGTAATTACTAATTGGATTGTCTTAGATCCAAAACCTATTGCTAATGTGTTTCACTATATCAGAAGTAGAAAAAGCATGTTCTATTTCCACTTTTTTTTTTCACAAATAGTTAATTTATTCGTTTACAAAAACTTAACCCCATTTGGTCCTCAGAGGCAAAATTATGACAATTTGCTGGGTCAGCAGCCATCCGTTTGTTTTATGATTCTAGTACCTGAAATATTTATTTTGTTTTATTGAGCTACATCCAGCTGTTCTCAGAGATCACTCCACGTGGGCTTGGGGGGGCTATATGGGACTGAGAATTGAAACTAGCTCCTTTGTGTGCAAGGCAAGTGCCTCTCTGCTGTACTCTCTCTGGCTGGCTCCTTATTTCTTTTTATTGGTTTGGGAAGCTATACATGGTTGTGCCCAAAGCTTACAGTCAGGGATCACTCCTGGCAGGCTCATGGGAACTAAATAGTGTCAGGGATCAAACCTGAATCAAGCCCCATGCAAAGCAATGTGCAATCCTTGCCCCAGCACCTCATTTTAAAGAAAATATATCTTTCCCAATCCCGCCCTCAGCGTTGTGAGCTGGGAGAGCTACTTCATCTATTGTGAAACTTTGTCTCTGATGCCAGGTTACTCATTGTTTCTTGGGAGTCACCGATAGCTTCTCTGCAAGCTTCTGGCTCCAGGGTCCCAAAGGATGGAAATCAGTGTTGAATTAAATAATAAAAGAAGCCCTTTGGATGGGCTTGGATGGAGGTGGATGGTGATGAAGGCCTTTCTCCTCCAGCTCAGGACCACGTGGCTCCACCTTCTCCATCAGCTGGTGGGTCTGCAAGTTCAGGTGATCACGGCAGGTAGAAAACTCATACACAAACAGGTTCTAAGAAATATCAGCTTTATTCATGCCCTGGCCAACATATGTGGCCTATAATCTTAAACCTATATAAGCATGGTCTTGTCAGCTTGCCCTGCGTCTAGCTTCTTTCAGCCATCTCTCCTCCAACCTCTGTCTATGCAAATCCCTCTCTAGCCCCTGAGCTCAAACCTTTTGAAACCTCCCTAAGACCCCTCCCAGAAATTGGAGGGTCTTTCTTGTAGGTAAGCTTACACAAAGAATAGGGGTAGGGTTACATCTGCCCCTTTCTTTTTAAATAAAAACAAAAGAGCATTAGTTATCCTTTGTTTTTCTGGCTTCCGTCAGTAATATTACCATTGCGTCAAGGTTAAAGTGAAAATTAACATATTAGCCTTTTTCAAAAACATAACTTTTCTGCATAATACACCATACACCTGTAACTTAAAATTTGTCTTCATGCTTTCTGCCAAGCACTATTTTGGAACTTCCTAGTTCCTATACCTCTTTTTTTTTTTTTTTTTTTTTTTTTTTGGTTTTTGGGCCACACCCGTTTGATGCTCAGGGGTTACTCCTGGCTATGTGCTCAGAAATCGCCCCTGGCTTGGGGGAACCATATGGGACGCCGGGGGATGAACCGCGGTCCTTCCTTGGCTAGCGCTTGCAAGGCAGACACCTTACCTCCAGCGCCACCTACCCGGTCCCTTTCCTATACCTCTTAATGCTATTTAAAATTAAGCATTTTATCCTGGAACTTTCATGTTCCTTATAACCTTTCCTACACACAAAGTACAAAAGCATATATACAGAACATACATTTTAAAAACAGGCTAATACATTAAAATACACAGTAAAACGGGGCCAGGGAGATATCACAGCGGTGTTTGCTTTGCAAGCAACTGATCCAGGACCTAAGGTGGTTGGTTCGAATCCTGGTGTCCCATATGGTCCCCTGTGCCTGCCAGGAGCTATTTCTGAGCAGATAGCCAGGAGTAACCCCTGAGCGCCACCGGGTGTGGCCCAGAAACAAACAAACAAACAAACAAACAAAAAACACAGTAAAACAAATTTGCAGTTGAGAACATGAACTATGGAAAACAATAAAGCACATTTAAATTGGCAAGAAAATTACTTAGATCAAGAGATACACCTGAAGCAAAATTAGGCACAGGCAGTTTTTAAATCAAATTTTTAGTTGGGCTATGCTGTTTTTCTCCCCCTTTTTTAAAAAAAATTTTTTTATGCTTTCTATCTCAACTTGACTGAGAATATGGTTTCAATCTAGTGCTTTACCCGTATTGCTGCCGAGTCCATTCATTATTGAATCAGGAGACCAAGAGTGATGCAGACCATGAGAGATCTTTTTAGTTTTTCAAATCCTGTAGCTACAGATGAAATAGGCAATTGGGACAGAGGCCTTGGCTAAACATTAAGAGGAATTTACCATGTAAGACCCAGAGTCTTTGCCAATTATTTTGAAAAAGTATAAGCCTAGAGGCCAGAGACAGTAGTGGGTGGGGTGCTTGCCTTGCACATAGCCAACCGAGGTTTGATCCCTGGCACCAGATATGGTCCCCTAGGCCCCATTAATAGTAATCCGTGAGCATAGATAGAGCATAGAGCCTTACAATCAGTTGTGCTCCCTTCCTCCTAATGGTGGACCTATCAGTTTGCTAAAACATATGAATTGAGACAGTAGGTTTTATTAGTGATGATAATCTGCTTAAATTGCTCCTTGGCATATTTAGTTACACTTCATTTTGATTCGTCATAATGAAGGCACCTCTGGCTGTTCTAGAGTGAATGCTTATATTGCATGACGTTATTTTGTCCACTTTCCACAGGGAAAGTCTTAGAAATGTATATTGCAGCAACTCCTGGTTTTCCTCTGCAATAAAATGACTGTGAAGCAAGCTTGGTTTTAAGAATATGAGATAAGTCAAAATAGAACTTGGAATCTTTTGCTTTATTTTCTTAAGTTTTTTAGGTCACACCTAGAGAGGTTTTTAGCTTGGTGGGTATTAAGGGTGGAATTTGTGGGACCATGCAGTGCTGGGATTGAATCAGGTCTCCTGCAAGGATTGCATGCTCTTAGCTTGTTGAACTCACTCCTGTCCTTAGAATTCTTTCTTGTGCTAAAGATAGAATTGGTGGGGAGAGTAGTAGAGCAACAACTGGACCTGCCTCCAACTTTTGGGAGATTCCTCAATGCATTCAGTGCATTCTTCAATGCAATTCTCAGTGCAGTCTTTTCTCTCTCCTTCCCTGTTCTCACCCTTCTTTTTTAATATTCTAAAAATCACAGGGGATATATTAATATCATTTCCATTGGCAATCTTTCAATGGAAAGCCACAAAACACCATGTCCTTCAAAAACACTTCTCACACTTTCCAAATGTTATTCTTTTCACATACACCCTACACAAATTTCTCCTTTTTTATCTTAGTTATAAAATTTTATTGAATGCCTCTCTCTACAATTTTCCTCCTTTGACTTGGGTCATTTAAATGTGTTATCTTGCATTTATGGATTTGTTTGTTTATTTGTTTCCTGATTATTTGCATCTAGAGGATCTAAAAGTTAAGGAGGAGTGCTAGAGGCAAAGCACATGCAAAAGTATTCTGAGTAGTATTAGTAGCAAATATCTTTTGGGGTTTCTCCCCCATTCCATCTGTTCCCTGCCAGTTGGCCAGTTGTGAAGTTCCCTACATTATCAGTGTTCTTCTCAGGTTGGAATACTTTCTTTTTTCTTTCATTCTTTCCCTCTCTCCCGCCTTCCCTCTCTTCCTCCCTCTTTTCCTTCCTCTCCCCTTCCTTCCTTCCTTCCTTCCTTCCTTCCTTCCTTCCTTCCTTCCTTCCTTCCTTCCTTCCTTCCTTCCTTCCTTCCTTCCTTCCTTCCTTCCTTCCTTCCTCCCTCCCTCCCTCCCTCCCTCTTTCTTTCCCTCCTTCCCTCCCTCCTTCCTCCCTCCCGCCTTCTCTCCTTCCACCCTTCCTCCCTCCTTCCCCCCTCCCTCTCTTCTTTCCTCCTTCCTTCTTCCCTCCCTCTCTTCTTCCCTCTTTCCCTTCTTCTTTTCTCCTTCCCTCCAACCTTCCTCCCTCCCTTCCTTCCTTCCTTCCTCCCTCCCCCTTCCTTCTTTTTTTCCTTTTTTCCTTCCTTCCTTCCTTTCAACTTTTTCAAGAGGCTTTGCTTCCACTTTTCTCCTTTATCAAAACTAATTGATCATATGACCGAAGCTTTCTATCATGATATTTAAGTCTATTTCATTGAATTGAGACCTATTTTTATTCCAATATTATGCTGTTTTAATTACTACACTTTATAGTACAATTTGAAGTTGGGGGAAAGTGATGCCTCCCATCTTCTTTTTCCCAAGGATTGTTTTATCTATTTATGAAGTTTACTGTTTCATATTAATTTCAGTAGTGTTTAATCTATTTCTATGAAAAATGTCATGAGTATTCTTCTAAGGATAGCATTAAACCCATGCAATGCTTTGAGGAGTATTGCCATTTTAATGATGTTAATCCTACCAAACCAAGAGCAGGGGATGTGTTTCATAATTGTATCCTCTACTTTTTTTTTTTTTTTTTTTTGGTTTTTGGGCCACACCCGGCGGTGCTCAGGGGTTACTCCTGGCTGTCTGCTCAGAAATAGCTCCTGGCAGGCACAGGGGACCATATGGGACACCGGGATTGGAACCAACCACCTTTGGTCCTGGATCGGCTGCTTGCAAGGCAAACGCCTCTGTGCTATCTCTCCAGGCCCATATCCTCTACTATTTCTTGAAGTAGTGTTTAGTACTTTTCTTTAAAGAGGTCTTTAACCTCTTTAGTTAAGTTGCTTCCAAGGTACTTGATTTTATAAGGCACAATTGTGAATAAGATTTTTTTGGGGGGGAGGGGCACACCTGGTGACGCTCAGGGGTTACTCCTGGCTATGCGCTCAGAAGTCGCTCCTGGTTTGGGGGACCATATGGGATGCCGGGTGATCGAACTGTGGTCCGTCCTAGTCTAGCGCTGGCAAGGCAAACACTTTACCTCTAGCGCCACCGCGCCGGCCCCAAATGAATTTAGAGGTTTTTTTGGTTTGGTTTGGTTTTTTTTTTTTTTTGGTTTTTGGGCCACACCCGGCTGTGCTCAGGGGTTACTCCTGGCTATCTGCTCAGAAATAGCTCCTGACAGGCACGGGGGACCATATGGGAGCCGGGATTCGAACCAACAACGTTAGGTCTTGGATCAGCTGCTTGCAAGGCAAACGCTGCTGTGCTATCTCTCCGGCGAATAAGATTATTTTTAATTTCTCTCTCATTATTTATTTATAGAAAAACCACGGACTTTTGTGTATTAATTTTGTAGTTTCCACTTCGCTATAGAAATCTAATGATTCCAGAAGCTTTTTGGGTTTTTAACTATAATATATTATCCACAAAAGTGAGATTTTTAAAAATAATATTTTTATTTAAACACCATGATTACAAACATGATTGTAGTTGGGTTTCAGTCATAGAAAAAAAAAAAAAAACCCTTCACCAGTGTAACATTCCCATTACCAATGCCCCCATCACCCTCCTCCCCCTCCCCATCTGTATTCCAGACAGGCTTTCTACTTCCCTCATTCATTGACATTGTTATGCTAGTTCTCAGTGTAGTCATTTCTCTAACTGCACTCACCACTCTTTGTGGTGAGCTTCATATTGTGAGCCTTTCGGTCCATCCGGCCCTCATCTCTAGGAATTATTTCAATAATGTATTTTATTTTTCTCAAAACCCATAGATGAGTGGGACTATTCTGTGTCTCTCTCAAATAGTGAGATCTTGACTTCTTCCGTATCTATCTGGATGCCCGACATCTATTTTTCTTGCCTAAATACCATGGCAAGTACTTCCAGTACTATATTAAATAGATGTAGTAAGAATGGACAATCTTGTGTCTGATCTTAGAGGGAAGGCTTTTAGTTTTACCATTGAGTATAATGTTTGCTGTGGGATTGTGGTAAATGGCTTTTATTTTATTGAGTGAGAATTTTTATTATGAATGGGTGTTGGATCTTGTCAAATGCTTTCTCTGCATATATTGCTGTGATTATATGATTTTGTTTTTGTTTTTTTGGGCCGGTGGTGCTCAAGGGTTACACCTGGTTCTGCACTCAGAAATTACTTCTGGGGCCCAGAGAGATAGCACAGCGGCATTTGCCTTGCAAGCAGCCGATCCAGGACCAAAGGTGGTTGGTTCGAATCCCGGTGTCCCATATGGTCCCCCGTGGTGCCAGGAGCTATTTCTGAGCAGATAGCCAGGAGTAACCCCTGAGCACTGCTGGGTGTGGCTCAAAATCCAAAACAAAAAACAAAAAACAAAAACAAAAACAGAAATTACTTCTGGCAGGCTCAGGGGAACATATGTAATGCTGGGAATCAAACTCATGTCTGTCAGGTGCAAGGCAAAGGCCCTACCTGATATACTATCACTCCAACCCCTGATTTTTTCTTTCATTGATTAACTTGCTATGTTAAGTTCTCCTTACATACCCCAGATGAATCCTATTTTGTCACGATGCATGCTTTTTGATACATTTTTGGATTTTATTTGGTAGTATTTTGTTGAGGATCTTTGCATCAGTGTTCATCAAGGATATTGGCCTATAATTCTCTTTTTTGGTGGGGTCTCTGTCTGCTTTTGGTATCAAAAAGGGTGATGTTAGCTTCATAAAAACTCTTTGGGAGTATTTGTTTCTTTATCTTCCTGAAAGATCCTGAAAAAGAGTGGTAGATCTTATTAAAAGACTCAAAAGAACTCACTAGTGTATTCATTTCATCCCAATATTTTGTTCTTGGATAGACTTTTTAATAACATGTCTATTTCTTAGAGTGACAGGTCTGTTCTATCTTTTTGGTTCAGATTTGGGAGATTTTAGGAGTTCAAAAATTTATTTATTTTCCTAGTTTCTCTAGTTTCATGACATAAAATTTCTCAAAGTGATCTCTGATGATTTTTTAAATTTCTGTTGTGATGTCCCCCCTTATATTACTGATTCAGATTATAGGGTTTCTCAGTCTCTTTTTCTTTGTAAGTCTTGTTCATTCTTTCATAGAACCAACTCTTGGTTTCATTGATCTTCTGGGTCATTTTTTAAAAATTTCTAATTCATTAATTTCAGAGCTAAGTTTTTTGTTTGTTTGTTTGTTTGTTTCTGTTTTGAAGCCACACCTATTGGTGCTCAGGGGTTACTCTGGCTCTGTGCTCAGAAATCACTCACAGCAGGCTCAGGGGACCACATGAGATGCTGGGAATTGATCCAGATTGTTCATGTGCAAGACAAATTCCCTTCCTTCTATGATACCACTTGGGCCCCATTTTATTTTTTGTTTATTTGTTTATTCATGATTATCAGGCCCAGTGTCTGAACTCAGGTCTGCCTATGCAAAGCAAGTGCCCTGCTGTGCTGTTGCTCCTAATTTCAGCTTAAATTATACTATTTCCATGTTCTTGCCTTTGGTAAGTCTGCTGAAAATTGAAGGGCTCTGCTTTGTATGTGATTTCCTTCTTTGATCTTACTGCTTTCAGTATGCTATTTATGGTTTTTATTATTCTGCTTATAGTCTTCTTGGAGTATTTTTATTTAGATCTTAGCTGGTGCCCTTCAGACATCCAGGATATGACTGTACACATTTTTTTTGTTCTGAGAACTTCTCAGAAATGATATCTTCTTCGTAGAGGTTGTGTTCTTGATCCTTTAAGAAGCCAATTAGTTGTTGTTGTTTTTCTTGAATTCATCTCAAAATTCTCCTGTCAGCTTTTGAAGGCTTTTCATTTTCTGCTCTTTTTTTTTTTTTTTTTTTTTTGGGTTTTTGGGCCACACCCATTTGATGCTCAGGGGTTACTCCTGGCTATGCACTCAAAAATAGCCCCTGGCTTGGGGGGACCATATGGGACTCCGGGGGGATTGAACCATGGTCCGTCCTACATTAGTGCTTGCAAGGCAGACACCTTACCTCTAGCGCCACCTTCCCGGCCTCATTTTCTGCTCTTAACTGGACATTTTCTGCACTTTTATCTTCAAGCTCACTGACTATGTCCTAATCAGCAGTTACTCTATTAGTGAGACCTTCCAGTGAGTTTTTTTATTTTACCTACCAAGTTTCTCAGTTTTGTAATTTCTGTTTAAAGTTTTCTCATTTCTGTTCTCATATGCTCTTGATGTAAGATGACAACCAGCTATTATCCAAAACAAAAGGCATTTCTCCAACTTCTTTCCTTTTCACCTAGCCTTTTGATATGTAAAAGTACACCTGGATTTTACTCCACCCCCCCACCTGATTGAATTTGTACTGGGAAAATTAAGAAAGGTCAGTTGACTTGCCATGCATGGAGAGACCTTGAGGTGAGAAGCAAACTGACTCCATAATCCTTTGTGAGTGGTTTGGTTTATTAATTCTTCACATCTATCCTACCTGCATTAGACCTGTCTGCCTGGGGGGTAAAAATATGTGTGTGTGAAGTGATTTCACAACGTGGGGATTTATTTTAGACTTGAGTCTTATGGGCTGCCAGTTCCATGGTTTTCTTTGTGTTCCTTGAACATCCTTAAAATTGTCTCTCTAGGGGCCGGAGAGATAGCATGGAGGTAAGGTGTTTGCCTTTCATGCAGGAGGTCATCGGTTGGAATCCTGGCATCCCATATGGTCCCCCGTGCCTGCCAGGAGCAATTTCTGAGCCTGGAGCCAGGAATAACCCCTGAGCACTGCCGGGTGTGACCCAAAAACCACACACACACACACACACACACACACATACACACACAAAATTGTCTCTCTAAAGTCATCAGAGAGGCTTACCAGAGAGACTGATACTGGTTGGGTTTTCAGAACTACTTTTATTTTATTTTATTTTATTTGGTTTTGGGGCCACACCCATTTGACGCTCAGGGGTTACTCCTGGCTATACGCTCAGAAATCGTCCCTGGCTTGGGGGGATTGAACCGCGGTCAGTCCTACGCTAGCGCTTGCAAGGCAGACACCTTACCTCTAGCGCCACCTTCCCGGCCCTTCAGAACTACTTCTATCTTCATTCACTAAGTGTGGTGTGGTTTGCATTGTTTTTCCACTGTGACCTTTTCAGTCTGGATAGTGTTTATTATGTGGTTTTTTTTTTTGTTTTTTTGGCTTTTGGGCCACACCCAGTAACGCTCAGGGGTTACTCCTGGCTATGCGCTCAGAAGTTGCTCCTGGCTTGGGGGACCATATGGGACACCGGGGGATCGAACCGAGGTCCGTCCAAGGCTAGCACAGGCAAGGCAGGCACCTTACCTTTAGCGCCACCGCCCGGCCCCTATTATGTGTTTTGATCTGGCTTCTTGACTGGAAGAAAGGCATGGACAATGAATAAAGTACAACTGTGTGGCTGGAAGCTCATCCCCTTGTCTTGGTGCTTCTTTATCCCTCAGAATGCATTGAACTGAATACAAAAATTGTGCTTCTGAGTCACAAAGAGGAGCTGTTGCTCTGTACGTCGGCCTTAGATTTTTGGACTGGGTGGAATCTTATTTTTGTTTTTGTGTCACCAAGCAGTGCTCAGGGATTACTCCTGGTTATGCACTCAGAAATCATTCCTGGATGGTTCAGAGGACCGTATAGGATGCCGAGGATCAAACATGGGTTGACTCTGTGCAAGGCAAATGCCCTACCTGATGTACTATTGCTCTGACCCCACGTGTAGAGTGTTAGTCTAAATAATTTGATGTATAAAATGCTAAGGAATGTGCTAATGGGCTACTCCCAGCTAGGTTCTTGGAGAATTTTCTCTTGATCACTGGTACCCCAGTGATCAAATTGTGATGGGGATCCTGGGTTCTCTGGCATATATGTGCAACTAGCATACATGTGCAACCAACTAGCCCTTTGAGCTATGCCCAGCCCTGGTTGAATTTTTTTTTTTTTTTACTTATTTTGTGGCCATTCTCAGTAGTACTGGGGAAGGTGCAGGTAATTAGGGGAAGGACTCAGGGAACAATTACAAAAGAAATTGGGGTACTCCAGCCATCTTCCAAGTCTGAGATCTGAATCAAGTTTTAAGGAGAAAAGTAGAATGCTAGGGACAAGCACTGGGTGAATGGGCCTGAAGCAGGGGCACTGCAAGTATTAAGAAAACAAGACAGGGGACCGGAGAGATAGCATGGAGGAAAGGCATTTGCCTTGCATGCAGAAGGAAGGTGGTTTGAATTCCGGCATCCCATATGGTCCCCTGAGCATGCCAGGAGTGATTTCTGAGTGTAGAGCCAGGAGTAACCCCTGAGCACTGTCGGGTGTGACCCCCCCCAAAAAAAAAGAAACAAAGAAAACAAGACAGGGGCCGGAGAGATAGCATGGAGGCAAGACGTTTGCCTTGCATGCAGAAGGACAGCGGTTCGAATCCTGGCATCCCATATGGTCCCCCAAGCCTGCCAGGAGCGATTTCTTTCTTTTTTTTTCTTTTTTTGATTTTTTTGGGGTCACACCCGGCAGTGCTCAGGGGTTATTTCTGGCTCCATGCTCAGAAATTGCTCCTGGCAGGCACGGGGGACCATATGGTACGCCGGGATTTGAACTGATGACCTTCTGCATGAAAGGCAAACACCTTACCTCCATGCTATCTCTCCAGCCCCTTCTTTCTTTTTTTTTTTTCTTTTTTCTTTTTTTATGGTGCTCACTGCCTGCCAGAATTCCATTTTTATTGAATACATAGATCACCCCTGGGTGGGGCAGTAAACCCATTCAGGTTCACAAGTAAGACAATCTTTGTTTTGAATGAAACCAAGTGGCAAACAAGCAGATATAAAAAAAAAAAAACAAAAAACAAAACAGGGATAAACTTTTTTTAGGTAAAATAAGGTGTAACCCAACAACAGCCCTTTTCTGTTCAAAAAATTGAAGGGTGCATAAGCCATGTTCTATTGTTCTCTGCTAGAGGCAGGAACCCCAGATCAGAATTAGCAAAAGTGGTTATTTTGCATAGGCACAGTAAAAGTTGGTTGTAATAGCATCAAATTTTAAACTGTATACATCATTCTCAAAACAATAAGCTTTTTAAAATATCTTTTCACATTTCACAACACTTTTCATAGACTTCTCTAAACAAACATTAAAACCTTTCTGCAGATACACTTAATTAGAAAATTCTTAAACATTTTTATACCGAGCACTGTAATACAAGTCTAGAACATCCGAGTTCCTTTTCAGAAACTTAAATAAAAATCACAAGATAATTTCTACATATATTATACAGTTTGAAATAAGTTTGTTAAAACATTCTTTTTTTTCTTTTTGGCTTTTGGGTCGTACCTGGCAGCACTCAGGGGTTACTCCTGGCTCTACGCTCAGAAATTGCTCCTGGCAGGCTCGCTTTGGGGACCATATGGGATGCTGGGATTCAAACCAATGACCTTCTGCATAGAAGGCAAATGCCTTACCTCTATGCTATCTCTCTGGCCACTGGTAAAACATTCTTATAATGGGCACTGTTAACAATAGTCTATAGTACCCAAGTTCCTTTTCCATATACTTCTGGGGACAAAGAGATCAGAATATTTTTTAGACATAATATGAGAATAAATTGCTACATAAGATACACAATAAAATATCATTGCATTTGGAAAGCATTCACTAGGATAGCAGAGAAGTTTTAAAACTAACAACATTATGCATTTCCACGGAATTGTCCAAACTAACATTAAAGCACTAAAGTTAGATACAAAATTTTCTTTTTGCAAAAGGGCTTTGAACAAAACAGTACGATCCATACAGATAAAACACAATTTAACCAGCAATATAGTGACCAATGAAAATAGGGTCAAAAGATTAGTCTAGATGAAAGTTAATTTTTTGGACGTAACCCTGGTGAAGGAAGTTCTGAAAGCAGCTTCTCCTTTGTTGGTCTTCAGCTGCCTTGGATCCTCCATCATCTCCATCATCACCTTCTGTGTTAGGCTGCTGCATATTAGGGGTCCGAGGATCCCTTGAAAGGCTCCTCTGGTAGAGAAGGGATGGTAGATGGTGGCATTTGGGACTCTGCCCAGAGTCTTTCCCTTCACTGCCTGCTTCTGTCTCATCTGAGGGGGCCTCTGCTACCATAGGTGGTGGGCTAGCTGAGTGAGGCTGGTGGGTAAATTGACAGAAACTATGTTGATTGGGAGCATATCTGCTACCTTCCACTGGCATTCTGCAGCTTTTGGGCCCCTTTCTCCTTTCACAACATTAAACTCCAAGGTCTCATCATCTCCAACACTACACAGAAACTTCCTGGAATTGTTACTCTTCTTCTTCTTCTTTTTTTTTTTTGGGGGGGGGGTCACACCTAGCGGTGCTCAGGGGTTACTCCTGGCTGTCTGCTCAGAAATAGCTCCTGGCAGGCATGGGGGACCATATGGGACACCGGGATTCGAACCAACCACCTTAGGTCCTGGATCGGCTGCTTGCAAGGCAAACACCGCTGTGCTATCTCTCCGGGCCCGGGATTGTTACTCTTAATAGCTGTCTAGTGAACACCATACTAGGTAGAAGACTGCCAGACTACACGTGTTTCACCCTCAGTCTGCTCTGGATCATTTCATGTGCACCCTGATTTGGTGTCATTTCACACATTTTGGTGCCAAATCCATAACCATCCTGGACATTGAATCATTTAACAGTGCCCAGTACTTGGATTGCTTCACTGGCTTGTCTACCTGGCTCAGTGTTTGGGGCACTAGGTTTTCTCTGAATGAACAGTTTTCAGACTCTGCACCTGCAGAGATGGTAACTAGTTCATCATTCTTGAGAGATGAGAGTCTCTCTGGTTTAGTGTCAGGAATCAACAATAAATTATCAGCCCTGAGAAGGCCTTTAAATCAAGAACTCATCACCACGGAAGGCACTCTTTCCCTCTTGTGGTATGTATGCAAGAGAATCTCTAGGGAGCCTGGCACGTGGAGTTCAGAGTAAGAAATGAAGATAGATGGATCAGAGCAACACGAAGCCATTCAGAACAGGAGCCATGTTCATTCATGTTCCAGTGAAAGGCACAGCACATTTAGACCAGTTCAAGGGGGCTATCATGGTGAAGTAATAATCCACCAAAAGGTCAAGTCACTCATCATTGATGCAGTCTTCTTCTTGGGTCTAGGGTTCAAGTCAGTCCAGATTTCTGGTGCCAATTGTTGAATCACCCCACACACTTTATCTCCAAGCTCAGGTGAAGGAGTCTGAATCAGGGTGCACATGAAATAATCCATATCAGACTGAGGGTGAAACACATGCAGTCTGGCAGTCTTCTACCTAGTATGGTCCAGGAGCGATTTCTGAGCATAGAGCCAGGAGTAACCCCTGAGTGCTGCGGGTGTGCCCCAAAAACAAAAACAAAACAAAACAAAACAAAAAAAAAAACAAAAAAAAAAAGAAAAGAAAACAAGACAGTGCGGTTGGTGGGGATGTGGAGAGAAAGGAACTCTTATCCATTGCTGGTGGGAATGCCGTCTAGTTCAACCTTTATGGAAAGCGATATGGAGATTCCTCCAAAAACTGGAAATCGAGCTCCCATATGATCCAGCTATACCACTCCTAGGAATATACCCGAGGAACACAAAAATGCAATACAAAAACCCCTTCCTTACACCTATGTTCATTGCAGCACTATTTACCATAGCAAGACTCTGGAAACAACCAAGATGCCCTTCAACAGACAAATGGCTAAAGAAACTGTGGTTGCACAATGGAATATTATGCAGCTGTCAGGAGAGGTGAAGTCATGAAATTTTCCTATACATGGATGTACATGGAATCTATTATGCTGAGTGAAATAAGTCAGAGAGAGAGAGAGAGAGAGAGAGAGAGAGAGAGAGAAATGCAGAATGGTCTCACTCATCTATGGGTTTTAAGAAAAATGAAAGACATTTCTGCAGTGATAATTTTCAGACACAAAAGAGAAAAGAGCTGGAAGTTCCAGCTCACCTCAGGAAGCTCACCACAAAGAGTGATGAGTTTAGTTAGAGAAATAACTACATTTTGAACTGTCCTAATAATGAGAATGTATGAGGGAAATGGAAAGCCTGTCTAGAGTACAGGCGGAGGTCAGGTGGGGAGGAGGGAGATTTGGGACACTGGTGATGGGAATGTTGTACTGGTGATGGGTGGTGTTCTTTACATGACTGAAACCCAAACACAATCATGTATGTAATCAAGGTGTTTAAATAAATAATAATAAAAAAAGAAACCCTCCATAACTCCTTTCCAGTCTCAGAATAAAATTTCAATTTCAAAAAAAAAAAAAAAGGTGAAACACCACAACAACAACAACAAAAAAAAATAAAGAAAAAAAAAAGAAAAAAGAAAACAAGACAGACATTAGAGAGGAAAGCATGGGGTCAGGGGGCTCTCTGTCTGCCTCATGGACTAGAGCCCTGACTATCCTTGACATCAGTATTTATTGTTTAGAATCAGTAAACACAGGAAGAAGGGCAAACATTAACAGTTAGTTGTCTATCTATGCTAATCTTACCTTTATATATCAAAGGGGCCTGGAACAGTTAAAACAAAAGTCTTTGGATTGTCTTTTTGGGAGAGATTACAGATAAAAGTAAATAAAAAAAAACCACCAATAGGGCCTCCCCTGATGGTGCTGGTATTCCTAAACAGTAATTAAGGGTCACTGAATCACCCTTTCAGCTCCTCTCCTCAGACTATCATTTTTTCTAGGTAAGTGTATTTATTTCCTTGATGTCTGTATACCAACAATAGAACAAGTGACTACCAAACCAGACACTGAAGTCAGCCACTTAAAATTTCAGAACCAAGAAAATTAATGGATCAAAGGCAACATAAGGCCTCAGTGTCTTTTTGGACATTAAGAATATTTCGTGGGGCCGGAGAGATAGCATAGAGGTAGGGTGTTTGCCTTTTATGCAGAAATGACATCCCATATGATCCCCTGTGCCTGCCAGGGGCAATTTCTGAGCATAGAGCCAGGAGTAACCCCTGAGTGCTGCCGGGTGTGACTCAAAAAAAATGAATATTTCTTATATTTAGTTTTGAATTTTGCAAGAAGAGTGAACTATGGCATGATGACTCACAAGAAATCATTTCAAAGTTCAAAGTACATTCTATGGAAAACTGGTAGACAAAATTATGGCATCATATGGACACTTATTAACAAGAATTCGCTCAAATGACTATTTATAGGTATCACCTCTAGTCTGAAAAGCCACTGTAGGGGCTGGAGAAATACTGTATTTTATTGCATAATTATTGCCATCTCATAATCACACCCTATTTTTAAATAATGCTATCACTTTTTTTCAGGTAACAGGTAATGGTCTCACCTCTCATTTTTGCAAAACAATAAAAGGCATAAAATCAATAATGATTATTTAGTGAAAGGGTACTTAAAAGACTAAGGATATGTTTTGCATGTGGGAGCCCCAGGTTTGATCCTTGGTACTCTAAGATCTGCTTTGCACTGCAGGGAGTAGCAACTGAGCTCTACGGGGTATGGCCCCAAAACAAAAGTAAAAACCAACAAAAGCACGGAGCTTGAGAGGGAAAAAGAAAGCAAACAAGTAGGCCAGCCACCTCCCTCAAATATTTATCCTCCTTTATTATACGTTATTACCAGCTTACAGAATCATATATAAGGCCTACCTTGTAAATCAAAGCTGTTTTTGATGTATTTGTAGTTAAAAAGAATTTCATTAACTAAAAGAATGGTCAAGATGAAAGGATATGAAGAAACATGTGGTCTTATCCATGATTTAAAAATGAGGAAATTGAGTTCTGAAGTTACAAAATAATTTTCCAAGTAAATAGAAAATAGAAATATATAGGCCATCCATTTCTATTCAATATAAAACAATATAGATTCAATATAGAACAACTAAAGTCAACACAAGAATGTCTCCAAATCATGGGACAATCAGTTCTTTGCATTTTGTACTCCCTCCAACAAGCAGTATTTCTCAACTTTTTGCTTGTGCAAACTCTTGAGCAGCAAAAACTCCTCATCTCATAGACTCTATTTGTAATTGAGGGCAAAGGCTGAGGTGGCTTGGCCCTCCTTTCCCAAAAGACAAGTTAGGAGAAAAAAAACAATGTGTTTTTCCTAGTGTGATGAGCAGAGAGTAGAGGTAAAAGTAACTTTACTTTTGAAGTAAAAAGAAAGCATTTCAGAGGCTAAGGACCAAAGGGCTAACTGAAATGCAATCTTAGGTTCAATGGATTGTGATCATGGATCCCCTGAACACCAACCAAGGCAGGAGTAGTGTCCAAGGACCCTGAGACCAAAATCCCAAGGAAAAGAAAGGGAAGGAAGGAAGGAAGGAAGGAAGGAAGGAAGGAAGGAAGGAAGGAAGGAAGGAAGGAAGGAAGGAAGGAAGGAAGGAAGGAAGGAAGGAAGGAAGGAAGGAAGGAAGGAAGGAAGGAAGGAAAGGAGGAAGGGAGGGAGGGAGAACAAAATAGTGGCTTTCCCCAGTCAACTACAGGACCTTATCAGCCTGAACAAATGGACTCCTGGCCATTCCCACAGGTCAGCGATGATGCCCAGAGGCATGGCTTTCCAAGTTTGCAGAGTTTTAAGATAATCTTCCATTCCCAGGAAGTGCCCTAGAGAAGGCAATGGAACAGTGACATAGAAAAGATGGCACAAAATGAACCATGGTAAAACAGCACAGAACCTTACCATAAGTAGTGAGTGATAATCCAGAATACCCAATCAGTACTAATACTTTATATAATCTCTTTGAAAAGGAGTTCAGGGGCCGGGAAGGTGGCACTAGAGGTAAGGTGTCTGCCTTGTAAGGGCTAGCCTAGGACGGACCGCAGTTCGATCCCCGGCGTCCCATATGGTCCCCCCAAGCCAGGAGCGACTTCTGAGCGCATAGCCAGGAGTAACCCCTAAGCATCAAATGGGTGTGGCCCAAAAACAAAAAAAAAAAAAAAAACAAAAAACAAAAAAAAAAAGAAAAGGAGTTCAGAGTAGAAATGCTTAGGATGGTCAATAAATTCAAAGAAACAAGGGTCTAGACTACCAATAAAATAAAAGATGATATAAGAGCAGAAATGAGAAAAAAGCATAAGGAGATATGAAAGAACTGGAAAACCCTGTAGGCAAAATAAAATTTTTTCACTGGAAGGCCTCACCAACAGAGTAACAGTTGCTTAGGATAGAATCAATAAGCTCGAAGATAAAGTGCAGAAAACATCCAGACCACAACAAAAAATGAAAAAACACCCTCAAAATAAATGAGCAGATAATAAAAGAACTTGGGAACAAATTGAGAAAAACAACATGAAAATCACTGGGGTTCCAAAAAGAAAATCAGAAAACAACCTCTATAAAGAAGCAACAAAGACACATTGCTGAGAAGTTCCCAAGGCTGCAGAGTATATGTACCACATCCTGGGAGTAAAAGGGTACCCCACATCTGATGCTCCAAAATAAACACACATTAAAAAATCCTCATTAGGATGACGAAAACCACAGATGCAGAATACTGCAAGCAGCAACGTCAAAAAAGGGAATTATGGGGCCAGAGAGATAGCATGGCGGTAAGGTGTTTGCCTTGCATTCAGAAGGACAGTGGTTCGAATCCCGGCATCCCATATGATCCCCGAAGCCTGCCAGGAGCTTTCTGAGCATAGAGCCAGGAGTAGTAACTCCTGAAAGCTGCCAGGTGTGATCCAAAAACCAAAAAAAAAAAAAGGGGGGGGGGGCGGGGGTTTACATATAAAGGAGCATCCTTTTTTTTTAAAATTTATCTTGAATCACCACCAAATGCAGTTATAAAGTTGTTCACGATTGAGCTATACAATGTCCAACAACCATCCCTTCACATTTCCTGCCAACAATGTACCCAGTTTACTTCTGCACCCCCCACTTGCCTCCCCTCTCTTGTCTCTATGACACACTTTTCCTCCTTTCTCTCTCACTCCTCTCCTTTATCCCTTTGAAATACTGGTTTGCAGTATGGTTACTGAAAGGGTATCATGTATACCACTTTACCTCTTTCAGCACCCAGTTCTTGTCCAGAGTCATCATTCCTAACTATTATGGTCATACTGGTACCTTCTCTGCCTTAAATGCATTCTCCTGCGCAAATGGTATCCTTAAGGTTTGCAGCAGATTTACCAAACAAAATTCTCCTAGCCCAAAGACAATGGTGGGAATATAGTTAAACAACAACAAAAAACAAACCTCAATAAAATTAATCCCTCACCAAGAATACTTAGCCAAGTTCTCATTCATATCTGAAGGAACAACACACAA